>NC_041393.1:489276003-489289599 GCF_002162155.2 Triticum dicoccoides
TGGTCGCCGGCAATGGCGGGGCGTTGGCGGGGCGGTGGCGTGGGGATCGTCGAAGAAAAAGCTCGGCATGGGGGGCCTAGAGGGATGGCTGGGGCGGCAACGAACCGGCAGTGGGGAGTGTTTTCGGGGCGGGCGGGGCAGTGTACCACTGGCTTCAGGCGGCGGGGGCTGTTGTTTGGCCGATGGTGGCTGGCGGCTCGTGGGGTGGAGGTTGAAGATGAACCACAGGCCCTTGATTTCATATCCAACGGCTGCAAAATCAACTGACTAGAGATGAAAAAGTCAGTCGACCGACGTGTAGCCTCACCTTGCTAGTGTGTTCAGTTTTGACAGCAAAATTCAGTTTCAACAACAAAATTCAGTTTCGATAGTTAAGTTCATTTTCGACAGTTAAGTTCAATTTCAATAGTTAAATTCAGTTTCGACAGTTAAGTTCAGAGATGAGCGGCTGATGTATTTTACATCTAGCACTTTGTGGTTATGTATTTTACGTCATGTATTGAGATGCTATTAGAATTCCACTCAGGTTAACATTGTCTCTCTTGTCCTGCTTCAGCCTCAGCGTCGTACAACTCACCGGAGCTGCTCCAACGACGAAACCCTCCATCACAGCGGAGCAGTACCTCGGGCTCCATCTCCAGACGCCTAAGATCTTCTTCCCCTCCTTTGACGGCCAAGTCAGCCGGAGCATCCTCACCGGCCAACCCAATCACGCTGAGATCGACATGGCTTCGCCAAAGAGGTTGTACACGTGTTGCATCTCTTTTTTACTCTACATGTTATATATATTGTCCATTGAGCACTCGTAGTAACGGGAAATGCGATTATTTTATCCTACTATATGACAAGTAGTGAGGTACCAGGCAACTTAGCTATCGGTGATGGACTCTCTTGAACGCCATCATTATTTATCTCTGTGCGTTTGAGTTGTGCATTTGTCGATGGGCCTGGGAGTTGAGCTAGTATGGCAGTGGCCTCGGCCCAAAGTAATAGAAGTAGCACAAAAACATTTTTTTAGTGTAGGATTTTCCTTGCTCAAGCCTGCCTACTAGAATCGCCAGTGCTTGAAAGGGAAAGTGAATGAAAAACATAGGAATTGGAAAGTTTCCTATGGTACTACTTTTCATGAATTTGGTGCAAAGAAATGGAGCAAAGGAAAACTGTAGGATTTGTTCCTTTAGTGTCTCCTTGAAAGAAAAACCGTAGGAATTCTAATTTCCACTTGTCCTCCTTTTCATATTCCTATTCATCAAGCACAAGACTAAGAGATAGTAGCATAATAGCATTATAACCGTACATTTTCTTGTGGTTTGACTTAATCTCACCATGCTTTTTTGCATCTCTGTGATCTTCCAATTGTTGTGAATCAAACACCCAGATTGGCAGAAGTCCTGTGTTTTCAAATTCTCTGTTTTGCACGTGCATTCCTATCCTATTCATGTCTATGTCATATCCCTGCATTGTTATAATCCTCAAATTCAAACAAGCCCTTACTCAATTACTTATGTTACAGATATGTGTCAAAAAAAACCTTGTGTGGTTTGTCCTGCTCCTGCGGCGCTTGTTGGAAATATGCCCTAGAGGCAATAATAAAATTATTATTATTATATTTCCTTGTTCATGATAATTGTCTATTATTCATGCTATAATTGTGTTATCCGGAAATCGTAATACATGTGTGAATACATAGACCACAACATGCTAGTGAGCCTCTAGTTGACTAGCTCGTTGATCAACTGATAGTCATAGTTTCCTGACTATGGACATTGGATGTCATTTATAACGGGATCACATCATTAGGAGAATGATGTGATGGACAAGACCCAATCGTAAGCATAGCACAAGATCGTGTAGTTCGTTTGCTATAGCTTTTCCAATGTCAAGTATCTTTTCCTTAGACCATGAGATCGTGTAACTCCCGGATACCGTAGGAGTGCTTTGGGTGTACCAAACGTCACAACGTAACTGGGTGACTATAAAGGTATACTACGGGTATCCCCGAAAGTATCTGTTGGGTTGACACGGATCGAGACTGGGATTTGTCACTCCGTATGACGGAGAGGTATCTCTAGGCCCACTCGGTAATGCATCATCATAATGAGCTTAATGTGAGCAAGTGTTTGGTCATGGGATCATGCATTACCGTACGAGTAAAGTGACTTGCCAGTAACGAGATTGAACGAGGTATTGGGATACCGACGATCGAATCTCGGGCAAGTAACGTACCGATTGACAAAGGGAATTGTACACGGGATTACTTGAATCCTTAACATCGTGGTTCATTCGATGAGATCATCGTGGAACATGTGGGAGCCAACATGGGTATCCAGATCCCGTTGTTGGTTATTGGCCGGAGAGCTGTCTCGGTCATGTCTACGTGATTCCTGAACCCGTAGGGTCTACACACTTAAGGTTCAGTGACGCTAGGGTTGTAGAGATATTAGTATGTGGTAACCCGAAAGTTTTTCGGAGTCCCGGATGAGATCCCGGACGTCACGAGGAGTTCCGGAATGGTCCGGAGGTGAAGAGTTGTATATAGGAAGTCCAGTTTCGGCCATCGGGAAAGTTTCGGGGGTCACCAGTATTGTACCGGGACCACCGGAAGGGTCCCGAGGGTCCACCGGGTGGGGCACCTATCCCGGAGGGCCACATGGGCTGAAGAGGGAAGGGAACCAGCCCTTGGTGGGCTGGTGCACTCCCCTTGGGCCTCCCCTGCGCCTAGGGGCGCCCCACTTGACTTGGGGGCAAGTCCCCCCCCCCTAGGCCGCCGGCCCCCCTTGGAGATGGGATCTCTAGGGGCTGGCGCACCCCTAGGCCCCCTATATAAAGAGGGGGGAGGGAGGGCAGCCGCACCCTAGTCCCTGGCGCCTCCCTCTCCCCACGTACCACCTCTCCCTCTCGCTAAGCTTGGCGAAGCCCTGCCGAGATCACCGCTACTTCCACCACCACGCCGTCGTGCTGCTGGATCTCCATCAACCTCTCCTTCCCCCTTGCTGGATCAAGAATGAGGAGACGTCTTCCCAACCATACGTGTGTTGAACGCGGAGGTGCTGTCCGTTCAGCACTAGGATCTTCGGTGATTTGGATCACGACGAGTACGACTCCCTCAACCCCGTTCTCTTGAACGCTTCCGCTCGCGATCTACAAGGGTATGTAGATGCACTCCTCTCTATTTTTGCTAGATGACTCCATAGATTGATCTTGGTGAAGCGTAGAAATTTTTTATTTTCTGCAACGTTCCCCAACAGCGCTATGTTCCACCCCAGCTCAGCTGCTCCAAAGATGGAAGGGTTCACCACAGCAGGGATCCGCTCTCCAGACTGTCTTTCGCCGCCTCAGATCTTCTTCCCCGCCGCCGGCAGCCACGGCAACTGCATTACCATTATCAACTGAGCAGATAACCTTGAGGACTACACGGGTCCGCAAGAGAGGTCGCACTCTTCCGTGTCTGCTTACGTTATGTGTCGCTTAATATGATGACATGCTACATTATCATCGTGTTCACCTATTAGACTCCGAGTCAAGTCCAAACTAATGCTGAAACTTGAGTTTTTAAATGGTTGTGGGGTACATATTGGGGCAGCAATCAGTACTATCTATCTACTATGTGGTTAATCTCTAGTGTCTACTATGAGTTTCATGTTGGGTGCAAACAAACATTAAAGGAGCCATTATCTGTATTTTTTAACTAAAGCTATTATCTGCCTGCTATCATTGGTTTTGGGTATATCCACAGTTTGCTACCATCACTCTGGATTTGTGCACGCACTCCTTACATAATATCACTATGTTTTATTCCTAGGCATGCCGGTTATTGTACACAATGGAACTGATCATGTAGAGCAAAAGAGACGAGCCTCACGTGGAAATAAAATTTCATGCAGACGTCATTCCATGGTGGGCGCAAAGGCAGCCCCCCTCCAGGAAGATAACTGTTCTGAGGGGGATTTAGAAGGAGAAGACCACTCCTATTTACCCCATGAGGTCTTCTCTCTAACTTGGTATGTTGATGTTGGTAATATCATGCATATGGTGCCTTTTATTGCTTACTGTATACATTAAAGATGTCATGTGCTTAGTTTAGACATGCTTTGTGTCAATGCCATCTGTTTAGTTTCTTTATCGTATATGTGAATCATGCAATGCCATCTTGTTTAGCCAGGCATCATATATGTGAATTTTGCAATGCCACCCTGGTTAGCCAGTCATCTTATATGTGAATTATATCATGCCATCATTTTTTATTACATGTTAAATTTGTCAACAATTTTAGTATATTCAATTACTCTTCATGTGCATCAGCCATTCGGCACGGTCATGGAAAAATCTGGAGTGGAAACAAGGTCTTCAGAGCAGACAATGCTATCTGACGAAGCGCATGTCTTGCTGGTTACCGATAGCTCCTTAGAGGAGGATTCAGAGATAGATGACCAGTCATATCCCCCCCCCCCCCGAGGTGCATGCTCTAACTTGGCACGGTTATGTTGCTCATATCGTGCGTATGGTATCTTGCATTGCCATGTCATTTGCTTAGTTTAGACATGCTTTGTGTGAATGCCACCTGTTTAGTGTCTAATTACCATATATGTGAATTATGCAATGCCATCTTGTTGCAAGACATTATATATGTGAATTGTGCAATGTTATCTTGTTGCAAGGCATTATGTATGTGAATTATGCAATGCCATGCTGTTTAGGCAAGCGTCATATATGTGAATTATATCATGCCATCCTTTTTTTGTATTTCTCATTGCTTTTGTCGACAATGTTTGTATATTCAACTGCTCTTCCTGTGCATCAGCCATTTGAATTGGTGATTGAGAAATCTGGAGTGAAAACAAGGTCTTCAGAGCAGACAATGCTACCTGCTGAAGCAGATATCTTGCTGGTTACAGATAGCTCTTCAGAGGAGGATTCAGAGGCAGATGACCAGTCCTATTATCCCCCTGGGGTGTATGCTCAAACTTGGCAGGGTTATATTACTCATATCATGCATATGTTGTATTGCAATGCTTAGTTTTTACATCATATACACAATATTGAATGCCATCTCCTTAGTTGACACATCATATATGTGATTGCCCTCTGCTCACTTCCTTAGTATATAAATCATTATTTGAATTATGTCATGCCATGATGTTTACATAGACAACATGTATCTGAATTATGGCATGCCAACCCATTTCCTAAAGACATAATATAGTTATATCATCTCATCATGTTTACATAGTCATCATATTTTAAATTATGTCATTCTATCCGTGAATTATATCATATATCATGTTTCCATCAACGGCATTTTTGTGATTTATGGCATGCCATCCACTTTAATAGACACATCGTATAGTTATATCATGTCATCATGTTTACATAGTCATCATATTTTGAAGTATGTCATTCTATCATGTTTAGTTAGCCATCATACATGTGAAATTGTGTCATGTTATCCTGTTTAATTAGCCATCATATATGTGAAATTATGTCCTGCTATTCTGTTTGGTTAGAAAACATAAATGTGAATTATTTCATGCCATGTTTTCTTCCCTACTATCCATTGCACCTGTCTATCTTACAATGTCTGTACATTCAATTACTTTTCTTATTTATTAGCCATTTCAATTGGAGGGAGTGATGGCAGTATCTGTGGGAGTAAAAACATGGTCTTCAGAAAAGATCGTGCTACCTGTCGATGCAGATATAACCATGGTTGTACTTGCCCAAGAACCAGCCCCACCACACATAACCCACACTCATGAAGATTGTACCCCTACCCAGTTGGACAGAGAACCGGTTACACCCCTTCTAACCCCAACCCTAGTAGATAGACACCTAGTTCCCCCGCAAAAAAAAAGATAGACACCCAGTTCCCGTTGGCACAACACCGTCTGCACCACAGAACACCCAAACACGAGCAGTTAGTAAGGCAATTGCAGTGCCCAAAGCACGAGGACCACCACTACGAACCCCAAGTCAACGCTTAAAGCAAAAGAATAATTGTTCTCAGGTCAGGTTCCGTAGCTATGGTTCATACTACTTTGCTCTTGCATCACTGTATTTACTCATACTAACTAATTTCAAATTTGAAGGATGCAATTGAAACTCCAATGGCGCAACAGGTATGTTTTAAACCTGTTTCTTCAACGTATTTGGCTGTTTACTGTTGTAACTTGTTCTATGTTGATTTCAGTTTCAATTGAATAAACAGTTATGTTCTCATGCCATGCACATTACAAGTGTTGTTATTGTTGTGTAGTTTCCCACACTTATATTCTGTCTATGCTGCTTTGTTTTAAATAGATATGATTCGAACTGTATCTATCTTGATTTGGCAACATAATCTAGAATGATATAGACCATACAGTGACCATACTACATAGATATATGTTTGTTTCATTTTGTTATCCTGTCAACCTTACTACTAAACTGGTTTACCAAAATGAGTTTCATATACTATATTGTAAACCTGTGATGTGTTTGTTTGTTTCTCTTTTAGAACGCAGATAAAATATTGGAGAAGAGTACCCCGTTATGCAATGGTAAAGGAAGTAATGCAGATAAGGTTCAAGATAGTGAGACACCCTTGTTGGTCTCCAAGAAAGCTGATAAAAACTATATTGAAGACACTGAGACAACCCCAAAGTCCTGTCTTGATGTAGTGTTCAAGTTACTGGCTACTACTGCTGGCACCAGCTCTTCAAACTCGTTGCCTGAATTAGTTCGGCTTCTTGAGTCTCAACTTCAAGTTGAAAGACATCGATCGGATGTTATGCGACAGGAAGCCGAAGGACTGAGGAAGTCCCTGCAGAATTCAGATGCATACTTTCTGGTGCAACAGCAAGTGCTGGAGGACTTAAGTGCCAAACAAGAGAAAGTTCATAAGCTTGCTAAGCATCTTGCTAGCATTATGGGTACCCAGGATATTGTTTCTTGAGCTCTTCTGAAGTGGTTTCAGTTCTGGACTTGTTTTGTTGCGGCGTTTATATGCTGTTGTGTTCCCTATATTTACACTGGTGACGAACTTTGATGCCCAGTGGATGTAATATGTGTAATAGCCGTGATAGCCTAGCATAAGTTGCTTTCTTATTTATTTCCTCATTGTCTTGTTTATTTCTTTGCTTGTAGTAAGTGCAGTTCTTTTTCCGCGGTTTGCTAGTGGCCGCAATAACCTATTTTTTAAAACTAGGCCACAATAACCATGGGCTACATATTTACTGTAGTTACCATTTTCCTCCTACGGGCCATAGAAACAATGGGCCTTCTACGTGTCATAGACATAATGGGCCTTCTACGGGTCGTATCATTAATGGGCCTTGTACGGGCCGTATGATCGGTTGGCAAAACATGGGCCAATAATAGACTGCATTATGGCCGTAAACGGGCTAGAGTTGGAATCGTCTATTCATGGGCCGACCATAACGGGCCGTCGTCAATTGGCCGTATTTGCTGACACTATGAAAACGGCCCAACATATTAACGGGCCACAAAACGGGCCGACTGTAACCTCGGGCTGAATTTAGCCCACAAGCAGAAAATGACAGTAACAAGCCGTAAGTAAACGAATGCTGGAAATGAGCCCAAGAGTAAGTGGGCTCTGAGAAGGCCGAAAGATAACATGGGTTGGAAACAGCCCAACGGAATAACGGGCCATTAATGGGTATAAAGTGATACACTATTCATTACGGGCCAGTTTCACCACGGGTCGTTAATGGGTATAAAGTGATACACTATTCACTGTGGGCAAGTTTCACCACGGGTCGTTAATGGGCCAAGAGTTACAAAGGGCCTCATATGGGCCGAAAGACGTCATGGGCCATACATGGGCCAGAAGTGAAAACAGGCTGGAATCATATTGGATGGCCCAGATGACGCTACTGGGCCTAATTCGGCTAGGGCGCAACGGGCCTTGGGTTAGCGGGTTGTAAATGGGCTATATGCGAACAGGTCGTTAACAGGCTTTCCATGGGCTGGCCCACCACCTTTTGACCAAGTCAAACGGGCCGGCCTTTTCACAGGAATGGGCCTCTATTGGGCCGTGCCACGTGTCGACGTATCATAGGCGCCTTCTGTCCAATGAGTGGATGACATCTACCCCAACGATGAGCCGACACGTGTTTCTTCCAGCCAATGATGATTTTACACGTGGAAAATCCCCATTGGTCGGGGCTGTTAACGGGTTATCGGATCCAAAACCTGACTCGATAGCTTAACGACGTTCCGTTATGGTGGATGCCATGTGTCGGTCACCCTTGACGAAAGCACTTTTGTGACGCGCGATTTATCGTCATGGAAGTGGGCACTTCCGTGATGATAATTTTGGTAATGTCATGGAACACTTCTACGACAGCACAGGTATGACTATCTTGATTCTGTCATAAAATCGTCATGGATGTACATGCATGACAAAAAACGCAACCTACTATGACAAACACGTATCATCACGGAAGTGTATTTTTTTTGTAGTGCATCAAGAGGTGGGTTTTCTTATCCTTAGACCTTTTGAAGGGTCCAACCATATCAAGCCCCCAGACTGCAAATGGCCAAGTAATTGGAATCATCCTCAACTCTTGAGCCGGCACATGAGCATATTGAGAAAATTTCTGACACCCATTGCACTTACTGACGATATCCTCTGCATCAGCATGAGCTGTCAGCCAATAAAATCCATGACAAAAGGCTTTGGCCACCAGAGATTTAGAGCCGACATGATGACCACAATCACCTTCATGGATTTCTCTTAAAATTTCATGGCCCTCTTCTGGAGAGACACAATGCTAGAACACACCTGTGACACTACATCGGTGTAACTCACCATTGACAATAGTCATAGATTTAGACCGCCGGGTTATCTGCCTGGCCAAAGTTTCATCCTCAGTAACTCGCCCCGGGTCATATAAGCCAAGTAGGGAACTGTCCGATCAGGAATAGCATGGAGAGTCGCCACCAACTGTGCCTCCGGGTCAGGAATAGCAAGATCCTCTTCTGACGGCAACTTGACTGAAGGATTGTGCAATACATCAAGAAAAACATTAGGGGGCATCGTCTTATGTTGAGACCCAAGCCGGCTCAAAGCATCAGCCTCCTCATTCTTCCTTTGATCAAGATGCTCCACCTGATAACCTTTGAAGTGACCAGCAATATTGTCAACCGCCCAGCGATAAGCCACCATGAGCGGGTCTTTGGAATCCCAAGTGCCTGAAACTTGCTGAGCCACTAAATCTGAGTCGCCAAAGCACCTAATCCGGCTTAAGTTCATCTCTTTGGCCATCCTAAGGCCATGGAGCAAGGCCTCATATTCATACGCATTGTTAGTACAAGGAAACATTAACCTTAAAACATAACAAAATTTGTCACCTCGTGGGGAGGTCAAGATAACTCCAGCCCCCAAGTCTTCTAATTGCATGGACCCATCGAAATGAATAGTCCAATATGTGTCATTAGGATTCTCCTTAGGCGTCTACAACTCTGTCCAATCATTGATGAAATCCACAAGAGCCTAAGATTCGATAGATGTCCTTGGCACATACTTCAAACCATGGAGCCCAAGCTCAATGGCCCATTTAGCCACTCGGCCTGTAGCGCCTCTATTCTGAATAATATCCCCCAAAGGGGCAGAACTGACAACAGTAATGGGATGGCCAAGAAAATAATGCTTTAGCTTATGGCTAGACATGAATACCCCATACACCAGCTTTTGCCAATGTGGATACCACTGTTTAGACTCAATTAGCACCTCACTGACATAATAAGCCAGCCTCTGGACTGGGTACTCCTTACCCGTTTCCTTGTGTTCTACCACAATCACCACGCTGACAGCTCTGCTGTTAGCGGCCACATATAAAAGCAAAGGCTCTTTATCAATAGGAGCTGCAAGGACAGACGGCTCAGCTAATTGTTTTTGAGTGCCTCAAATGCCTCATTAGCAGCGGCACTCCAGACAAAGTGATCTGTTTTCTTCATCATCTGGTACAGAGGAATTGCCTTCTCTCCCAGGCGGCTTATGAACCGGCTTAAAGCAGCAATACGACCCGCCAAGCACTGAACATCATTGACACACGCTAGCTTAGCCAATTAAGTGATAGCCTTAATTTTTATGAGTTAGCTTCAATACCTCTCTTGGAGACCAGAAAACCCAAGAGCTTGCCCGTAGGCACACCAAAGACACACTTGGCCGGGTTAAGCATCATCTTGTAGATCCGAAGATTATCAAAGGTCTCTTTCAAATCATCCAACAAAGTCTCCTTCTTTCTGGACTTGACAACAATATCATCCACATAAGCATGAACATTGTGTCCAATCTGGTTATGGAAACAATTCTAGAAACAACATTGATAAGTTGCCTGGGCACTCTTGAGCCCAAAAGGCATAGACACATAGCACAAAGCTCCAAAAGGTGTGATGAAAGTCATCTTCTCTTGGTCTTTAACTGCCATCTTGATCTGATGGCAACCAGAATAAGCATCCAGGAAGCACAAAAGCTCGCAACCCGCCGTGGCATCTATGATCTGATCAATATGGGGAAGAGCAAAAGGATCAGCTAGACAAGCCTTGTTAAGGTCTGTGTAATCCACACACATGTCCCAGGTGCCATTTTTAAGCACCAGCACCGGGTTAGCCAACCACTCAAGGTGAAAAACTTCAACGATGAACCCGGCCGCCAAGAGCCGGGCCACCTCTTCTCCAATGGCCTTACACCTAAAAGAGCAAAGGAACTGTTTTCCGGCTTAAACTCGGGATCAATATTGAGAGTGTGCTCAGCGACTTCTCTCGTTACACCTAGCATGTCTGAAGGCTTCCATGCAAAGATGTCCCGATTCTCATGGATGAACTTGATGAGCTCGCTTTCCTATTTCGGATCCATGTTAGTACTGATGATGAACTGCTGAGATGAATCGCCAAGGACAAAGTCAATGTGCTTAGTGTCATCCGCCGACTTAAACTTCAACAATGGGTCTTGCTCAGTGGTCGGTTTCTTCAAAGGGGTCATATCCTCTGGGTCAACATTATCTTTATAAAACTTGAGCCCTTCGTAGCACAAGGCGACTCAGCATATGCAACATCTCCTTCTTCACACTCCAAAGCAATTTTTCGATTACCATGGACTGTAAAGGTACCCTTATATCCCCGCATATTAAGATGTTAATAAACATAGCAGGGTCGTGCCATAAATTTGGCATAAGCCGACCTTCCAAACAAGGCGTGATAAGGACTCTTTATCTTAACCACCTCAAACCATAACGTCTCTGCCTTGTAGTCATAATCATCACCAAAAGCCACCTCCAAAGCAATTTTACCAACTAGATATGCCGATTTACGAGGTACGACGCCATGGAAGACTGTAGAGGATGGCTTAACCTTCTTATCAGTCAAGTTCATCCGGTGAAAAGTATCATAATATAAGATATTGATGTTGCTGCCTCCATCCATGAGCACTTTAGTGAATTTATAACCCCCGACTTGAGGGGCTACCACCAATGCTAGCTGACCCGGATTGTAAACCCGAGGTGGGTGATCCTCACGACTCCATACAATTGGCTGCTGTCGTGGTAACAATTCCGACGATAAGAGAGGGGTAGGATAAAGGAGCATGATCTATCGAGATGCATATGGGTGACACGGTGGTTTTTACGAGATCGGGCCTCTCACGATGGAGATAACAACCCTACATCTCGTGCTCCGGAGAGGCTTTATTTTATCTTAGTATGTATCCGGAGATTACAATGTGTATGAGAGAGAGAGGAACGGATCCCCATGCCTGAGCTAAGTCCTGAGACTAGAGAGAAAGAGAGAAGTAGTAGAAGTAAAAGGCCCCTAGTCTAGTGGTGGGGTTGGCTTATATAGAGTGTGCCACCCCCTCACCTCCTATGTTACAAAGTGGAGCATCAATGATATAATGCCTGCCCACTACAAAACCTTCATGCTGACTATTGGTCTTCGCATATCCGAGTGAGTTAAACGGCCGAGTGGAATGAGCTCGTCGAGTGGAGTACCGTCCGAGTGGTTGTTGCCATCCGAGTGACTTTCAAGTTGTGGTACATCTGAACGGGGATCTAGCCCAGGGGCCCAGTACAAAGTGTACGGTGTCCATGGGTAGGGTCTTTAGGTCAGGCCTGTTACCCTACCCCTAATACAAGTCCTCGTCATTAGCCCCCTAATCGGTCGAGGTTGAGCGGGTCGAGTCGAGGTGAATTCCCAGATGAGTCGAGTGCTACAGAGGCACTTATGAACTTCCTCTGGTCACTCGGAGGTCTTATCTCCGTTTGTTGCCTTGACGGATTCTAGACTGCATGGTGTCCGAGTGAAATGAGCTCAAACGGGTCCGCGGAGGAGCGTTGAACTCACCTTATAGCAATTTTTTGAGTGATTTGCAGTTGGTCCTGCATCGAGTAACTGATTACTCGGAATTTCTTCACGCGTGGAACATGTCTTTTTTTGTTGTTTGGCCGTCTCTCGGACTGGGCGGACCGTTCCGAGTGGATACCATTCCAGTGGGGGCATGCTGAGTGCATCCACTGGGTGTAGTCCCCGAGACTGCAGTCGACTGCGGGCAGTCGGCGGGAGTCTTAGATCCTATCTTTTTGTCGTTGTTTATCACTCGGACTGGTCAGGCCATACCGAGTGGAGATTACTCCAGTGGGGGTACGCTTAGTGCACACACTGGGTGTAGTCCCCGAGACCGCCATCGACTGCGGGCAGTCGGCGGGGGTCTGAGAGAACTAAAACTCTTTTTAGCTGGTACTGATCGAACTTGTTCTTCTCTCGGATTGGTTTTTGTTTGCTTGATACAACTTCTGAAGAGGAATCAACAGTCGACCAGTTGGACGATCCTTGAGCAGCATTGATCAGGTCATCAGCAAGGCCCTCAGCAATGGTCTTGACGTTCCTGTCTCAGTTCACCAGCGAGGCACTCAGCAATGGTCTTGACGTTCCTGTCAGCCGTCTGCTTTGGCGCCAGCCGTTGGATGGGCCTTTTACAGTGCGCACAATCTCGTCCTTCTTCTTGACGGTGCAGCCCTGAAGTGGTGGCCATGGTTGACCGCACTTTGCTAAGCCCCCCGAGTGGGAGGATTTCTCACCACTCGGTAAGATTTTTCAAACTTAGGCGAGTGCTGGACTGCAGCTAAGCCCCCGAGTGGGAGGATCGCTCACCACTAGGTAGGATTTTTAAAACTTAGGCGAGTACTGGACTGCAGCTAAGCCCCCGAGTGGGAGGATTGCTCACCACTCGGTAGGATTTTTCAAACTTAGGTGAGTACTGGACTGCGGCTAAGCCCCCGAGTGGGAGGATCGCTCACCACTTGGTAGGATTTTTAAAACTTAGGCGAGTAATGGAATGCAGCTAAGCCTCCGAGTGGGAGGATCGCTCACCACTCGGTAGGATTTTTCAAACTTAGGCGAGTACTGGATTGCAGCTAAGCCTCCGAGTGGGAGGATCGCTCACCACTCGGTAGGATTTTTCAAACTTAGGCAAGCACTGGACTGCAGCTAAACCCCCGAGTGGGAGGGCTGCTTACCACTCGGTAGGATTTTGGTCACTTAGGCGAGTACTGGACTGCAGCTAAGCCCCGGGTGAGAGGCAGACTCACCACTCGGTAGGAT
>NC_041393.1:489289948-489322894 GCF_002162155.2 Triticum dicoccoides
GCCCCCACGTGGGAGGCGGACTCACCACTCAGTAGGATTTTTCAAACTTAGGCGAGCACTGGGCTGCAGCTAAGCCTCCGAGTGAGAGGCAGACTCACCACTCGATAGGATTTTTCAAACTTAGGCGAGCACTGGGCTGCAGCTAAGCCCCCGAGTAGGAGGCGGACTCACCACTCGATAGGATTTTTCAAACTTAGGCGAGCATTGGGCTGCAGCTAAGCCTCCGAGTGGGAGGCAGACTCACCACTCGGTAGGATTTTTCAAACTTAGGCGAGCACTGGGCTGCAGCTAAGCCCCCGAGTGTGAGGCGGACTCACCACTCGGTGGGATTTTTATAACTTCATATTAGGCGAAACAGATTCGCAACTAAGGCACCCACTGGAGGATTTCAGAACATGTAAAAAATGAACAACAATCGTTCGGAAGACTGTAAAATATCTTTATGTGGAATTGAATCAATCGGATGGATGCGTAGCGAGGTGGTTGTACGAACGATGTTCGACGAGTAAGGCCGCCTGTACGATTCAGCGATGGCGCTTCATTTTTACCCTTTTGCATGAAAGGGGTATTTATCCAAGTGGACGTGCTTCCCGACTGATCGGGGTATGTTGACTGCAAGGAAAAACTTGGTGGCACTTGTATGTCTCCCGGAGGAGATAGACTAGTGGTCTGACATGGACGTGCCATGAAACCCGAGTGACGAGGCTAGTGTGTGGACTGACTCTCCAGAGAGAGGCCACTCATTATCCCGGGGGAAAACCAGCACATGCCATCTCTGAGTCCAAGTTTGTGAAACTGACGCCTTGGAGCCTAGGATATGGCCAAGTGTATCCGTAGAGGAGCGTTGTTTTCACCCTTTTGCAGTCCTGAAGATGACTTTAGGTAATGATTTGGGCGATCGTCCGAGTGGACAGTACTACCCTTATAGATTTTCAGTGGATCGAGCATGTATGGTCAGAAAGATATTCCTGATGTGATCAATGAGTTGATTTAATGGGCATAACCCCTAAGGGAGGCATGGCCAATGGCTGTGCGTAGATGCTCTCGAAGCTAATGTAACGATGAGGTCAGTGTAGTTTGGTTGCGACACAACAAGACCGGCGTGACAACTGAGTCTGAATAAGAATGAAGATGGCGTGCAGAGCGTCTAGGTGATTATAAAACTTGTCAAAGTGGCGGATCGAATGCACTTGTTGAAGTGAAGGATCTGACTAGTGATGAAGTACTTGACTACTCAAGAGAGTGTCATTCCAAATGAGATGCAGCCCCCAAGTGCGGCGTAGCCCCTGAGCTTACTATAGGCTTTGACAACGGACATGTCGGAATACGAGAAATATAGTTTTGAATGGATGATTTGCAATTCATCGAGTCGGACTCGGGTAATGATGAGGAGAAGCTTCCGAGTGATGCTTGAAAGAGGCAAACTCGCGAAAAGAGTGAAGTGTGAAGTTTGATTATAAAAGGGACTTATCTGTCTCATGCCTGACGAGGTCTATATCATTGATACGCTGAAAAGGATTCGCCAGAGGGGTTGGCCGGATGTGTTTGAAGTGAACAGAGCGACGAGGTCGGTGTTGTGGTGCGCTGGGACCGGTATGGTGACCAAGTCCGAGCAGCGATGAAGTTGGCGCATAGGGTCATTGAGTGATTGCGTAACTTGTGTAAAAAATGGCACAAGCCAACGAAATAGTTTCTCGAGGAAATTTGATGTGTGCTGAAATAATTTGTGTGAATAACAACCATAGACACCCGCTGGGAGTGCGAAGGATCCTTTCGAACTTGTCGAAGCGACGGATCCGACTGAACTCATTGGAATACTGGCTCGATTAAAATGGAATGTAGTGTCTCGACTGAGTTGTAGCCCCAGAGGACCGATGCAAACTTGAAATTAAGAACGACGCAGGGTGTTCGTGAATGATGTATGCGAAAAAATGGAAATTGGACTCGTGGGTCACATAACCAGTACTAAGCAAGTATGTGAAAATAAGCAGCCAAGCGTAGAGGTACGCTCGGTGGCGTGGCCTCCAAGTGAACGTGATTTGTGAATTATAGCATACTCGGGAAGACGGAAATAAAAGAATGTAAAATGACTTAGCTGTCTGAAGGTGCACGAGTGGCCGAGTGGTGATGAGGCGACCAACCGAGTGGTGACGCGCAGAGCGGCCGAGTGGTGAAGAGGTGACCAACCGAGGGAGACACGCAGGGTGGCCGAGTGGTGATGAGGTGACCGACCGATGGCGACGCGCGGGGCGGCCGAGTGGTTATGAGGTGACCAACCGAGTGGCGACGCCGGGGCGGCCGAGTGGTGATGAGGTGACCAACCGATGGCGACACGCGGGGTGGCCGAGTGGTGCTGAGGTAACCAACCGATGGCGACGCGCGGGGCGGCCGAGTGGTGATGAGGTGACCAACCGATGGTGACGCGCGAGGCGGCCGAGTGGTTAGGAGGTGACCAACCGATGGCGACGCGCGGGGCGGCTGAGTGAAGTAGACGCGTCCCGCGGAGTAGCAACGCATGGGGCATCGGAGTGAAGTAGATTCGTCCCGCGGAGTGGCGATGCGCGGGGCGTTCGAGTGAAGTAGACTCGTCCCGCGGAGTGGTGACACGTGAGGCGTCCGAGTGAAGTAGATCCGTCCCGCGGAGTGGCGACGCGCGAGGCGTCCAGGTGAAGTAGACTCGTCCTGCAGAGTAGCGACGCGCGAGGCGTCCGAGTGAAGTAGATCTGTCCCGTGGAGTGGTGACGCGCGGGGCATCCAGATGAAGTAGATGCGTACAGGCAGCGAGTGGTGACGCGCCGGACGTCGAGTGACGATGTGCGCATGACCACGTGATGCTGGTGTGACCAGTTGAGCGACGGTCTGCCTGTCATTGTGTTATTCATCCAAACGAAATGTCCGGCCGAGTGAACTGCTGTCAATGGACAACGATGGGACAAGGGACCCTGCAAGTTAGTAGCAAGTATAGCTACAAATATATTTTCTGCTGGATCAAAAACGTCCCTGCAAGTTAGTCGTCTGGATGCAAACTCCATCCGAGTTACCCTGCATATTAGTAGTTGGCTGAATGAACTTGAGTGTGTGTCCGAGTCACCGAGTGGATTCATCTGTCTGAACTATGAGCGAATCTGGTTCGTAGCTGTCCGAGTGAAAGATCCATCGGGTGACCCTGCAAGTTAGCACTAGCAAATACGGCCATGAAGTTGAAGGCTGGATGGTCATACAAGCATGCATGCACGAATTAACTGGTGCGGAACCTGTGGAAGTCGTGGAAACAGTTGCCTGGTTCTGGCCGTAGCAATTAAGTGGCGTTAGTAATCCTCATCAATTGGCCGCTTAATGAGGCAACCAATTAATCTGAAGTTGAAGATCACCACGTCCTTTCGTTTCCTATTATACTTGCGCGCATTTACCTGCATGCAGGTAATCAAGGGGAAGGTGGCCCACTCACCTTGCATGATTAAAGGAAAAAGGGCCATGGCAAGCAGACGGCGACGGAGGAAGAACCGCCGCGCCCGGAGGCGTGACCGGATTCCTATTTCCGCGCCGCACGGGGTTTGCACGTACGCCGCAACAACCATGCCTGAGAAGCTGATGAGGGAGGAGCGCATCGCGCCTGCAACACCGGCGGGAAAGGCGCCTCCACCATGGAGATCACTGCCGAGCGGGCGATCGGACCGAGGAGTTCCGCGCTACCGGCTAGGCTTGTGTCTCTGCTGAGCAGAAAGGGAGGGGTGCTGCACCATCGCATTATGCCGGTCGTGCGACTCAGGAACACCGCTGGAGGGCGGTTCCGGCGCAGATGACGCGCCAGAGGTCGTTGAAGCCGGATGGGCGGCGGTTGACTCAGCTGGACCGGCCATGTCAGGAGCTTGGCCTCCATGCCGTTGTTGTTCATGCTTTCTGGTTGATGTGAAGAAGAGGATGCGGCCATCCTCCTCATGAGTACATGTACATACAGAAGAAAAACAACCATTGTTAGATTAAAGATCGACTGTAAAGAATAAGATAGTATGGAATGGAACTTCCTGATCCCTATGTACGAAGAGTATCATGACTCGCCTGTGAATGGAGTGATGTCCAAAACATCCTGGATCAGATCCTCCATTGATGATTGTTGATCGGCGGACGAACATTCAAGAAAGAAAACCATTTGCATCATGGCTCGATAAACGCTATGCCCCACGGTGGGCGCCAACTGTCATGGTAACGATTCCGACAATAAGAGAGGGGTAGGATAAAGGAGCATGATCTATCGAGATGCATATGGGTGACACGGTGGTTTTTACGAGTTCGGGCCTCTCACGGTGGAGATAACAACCCTACATCTCGTGCTCCGGAGAGGATTTGTTTTATCTTAGTATGTATCCGGAGATTACAATGTGTATGAGAGAGAGAGGAACGGATCCCCATGCCTGAGCTAAGTCCTGAGACTAGAGAGAAAGAGAGAAGTAGTAGAAGAAAAAGGGCCCTAGTCTAGTGGTGGGGGTGGCTTATATAGAGTGCGCCACCCCCTCACCTCCTATGTTACAAAGTGGAGCATCAATGCTATAATGCCTGCCCACTACAAAACCTTCATGCTGACTATTGGTCTTCGCATATCCGAGTGAGTTACACGGCCGAGTGGAATGAGCTCGTCGAGTGGAGTGTCATTCGAGTGGTCGTTGCCGTCCGAGTGACTTTCAAGTTGCGGTACATGTGAACGGCGATCTGGCCCAGGGGCCCAGTACAAAGTGTACGGTGTCCATGGATAGGGTCTTTAGGTCAGGCCGGTTACCCTACCCCTAATACAAGTCCTCGTCAGCTGCTCCGACCATCGCAAGTATCGAGGTACCACCGGCTCAATTGCATTGACCGCACGTTTATGAACCTTCTAATCTTGCTTACAAAGACTTGTGGTGAAAACATGATACTGGCCACCGTTAAGCTTCTTTGGGTTACTCTGATATCTTGACCGATGTTGTTGGGTACCCTGACCAGACTGTTGGTTATAACCACCCTGGTTGCCTTGACCTTGGTATCCAGAATTTGAGCCGTCGCCACCAAAGCCGGGCCCCTGTGAGCCGGATCCTGACCCACCGGGCGGGCCATTATTGTTACCATGGTTCTGGTTGAAGCCAGAATTCTTGTACTCTTTCATGATGAAACAATCCTTCCAAGCATGAGTCGAAGGTTGACCAGGCAGACTATGCTTTTTGCATGGATCATTAAGCAATGTTTCCATGTTAAATTTTGGTCCTCCAAACTTACCCTTACGACGCTGATTTTTATATTGAGCATTGGTGTTAGCCACAAAATCTGACCCGCCATCGGCTGGTTTGTGCTTACCATCATTGCCATGATTATGAACATTATGACCTGTCACATTCTACTGCTGACCTTTACCATTGCCGCTCTTCTTCCCCTTGTTGGATTTTTCCTCATTAGATCTAGGGTCCTTAGTGTTGTCTGAATCGGCATACTTGATGAGAGCCGCCATGAGCTCTCCCATGTCATTGCAGTGACGTTTAAGCCACCCCAGCTTCTGTTTGAGAGCTATGAAGTGGAAATCCTTCTCTAAGATCAGAACAACAGAGCCGACTGTAATGCTATCCGGTGAGTGGATAATAGCTGAAACCCAACAAACCTAGTGGTGGGCCGACTCATCCTCTCGCTGCACACAAGCTTCTAGATCAATAATCGACAGAGGCTGCTTACATGTGTCTTTAAAAATCTGAATAAAGTGCGCCTTCAACTCAGCCCATGAATTGATGGAATTGGCGGGTAGCCCTTTCAACCAGGTTCGAGTTGGCCCATCCAACAACATGGTGAAGTATTTGGCACATGCAGCATCGTTAACATCTAACATCTCCATAGCCAGCTCGTGCCTCTCGATCCAAGCCTCGGGCGGAAGCTGAGCTGTGTAATTAGGCACCTTACGAGGACCCTAGAAATCTTTTGGCAGGCGCTAATTCCGTAGAGCCGGCGCTCGGCACGACACCCCAACTGTCCTAGAAGTCACCCTAGCCTCGACAAATGCCAAAGGGTTTATTTGAAATTGCTAATGAGCCCCCAATTCTGCCACCAATTCTGCTTCACGACGGGCTCTAGCCTGGTCCACAAAGTTCTGAGCAGTATTGTCATCATGGGGCGGGTTATGTCCATGAGGCGGTCATCATTGCGAGGCGGGTTACGATGCCATTCATTGCTAGAAACCGCCAGCGACTCAACATGCTGACTATAGCTTTGACTTGGGCGTGGTGTTGAATGAATTTGCTCATGACTATATGAGTAAGATGCCTGCTGTGCCACGGCCGTTTGAAGAAGCTCCACAGCATTCCGGGTCTCTATCGCAGCCGGAGACTCGCCCTCGATTGGGATAGCCGCCAATCATGTGGCTGCAACGATCATGTTATCTACCAGGTTAGATTAATGACCAGAAGGTGTCGATACCCGTTGAGGCAGGGCCAAATCCATACGAGGCGGGTCTAGTATACGAGGTTCAGCCGCCGCTCCGATCATAGGTGCCTCGGCAGCCCGGTCACACCAGGCGGGTTACTCATTCCTGCTCCGGGTGTATTAAAGAGATTTCGCCCCTCAAACTGCGAAGGTAGGCGGCTCTGGTGCCTCCTTCGAAGAACATCATTTGATGCATTCTGATCTAGATTTAGAGGGAAGGCTTCTGCCCTTATCCGATGTGACTCAGTCTCCAACGCGGCTTGTTCCATGGCCATTCTGACATTCTCTGCATCCAGATCCTCTCGGGCCTTTGCCAACTCGTCCCGCAACTTCACAACCTCTGTGTTGTGTTGTACTTCATTTGCCAGAGTTACTTCCGCAACCAATAGAGTTGTCAAGGCGTCCAAGAGCTCAGATAAAACTTGAGCTGGTGGCAGCGTAAAGCCGCTTGCCCCAGTTGTTGCAGCGGCAGTTGAGCCGGATGTCATGGTCGCGGCAGTTGAGGAGTTCAACATTGGTGGTGTGCCAATAATGGCCCTACTAGGCGGCTCATAGGGATCCAGAATACTGTCACCATCGGAATAGCCCCCAAGCCCGCCATCCTGAAGCTGATAGATTGACTCGGTCTCTCCAGTTGAGGACTCATCACCTAAATAGATGGTCGTCTCTCCTCCATACATAGACCCTTCCTCAAGATCCGCCCCATGAACAAAGCCAACAAAAGCATGCTTCCGGCTGGGTTGAACCCTGGTGGGTCGTGTGTGCTGAGCCATCTCGATGATGTCAGTGCAGGTGTCCGACTCAGGCTCTAACTCGCCGATCTTGCCGATGAAGACGTGCATTCTTCCAAAGGGGACCTGATACCAATACTCGATTGAGCTGGCCTCGGGACACCAGCCAGCGTCGTTGATGTAGATCTTGCAGCGGTGACTCTTGGTCATCGGACCCACAACATATCCTTTGATCCCTGAGAAGTTGCCCTTCAAGAACTCAAAACCACCGTGCTCTGGCCCCATGGTGGGCGCCAACTGTGGTGGCTTTGTAACGGCAGATGCCCTTGTGAAAGGACTTAGGGGTGGAGCCATTGCAATGTACGTTAGCTCAAAGAGGTTGAATGGGACAAAGAACACAAAGGATTTACCTAGGTTCAGCCCCTCTCAGCGAGGTAAAAGCCTACTCCTGGTTTGTTGATTATTACTTGAGTATCAATTACAAGGGGGGCAATTATGCTTGACCTAACTCTCGATCGATTCTTTTTCTGAGTTAACCCACTGTCGGGTCTCGCTTTTATATACATAGGTCAAGGCTCGGTGGCTTACAGGATTCTGGGTCAGATTACACAATGTAACTGACCCCGTCTCTAAATCACCTTGCCTTGTTAAGTAAGCTACCATCGGGCGGCTCACACCTTCGGGTCTTGAGTCGCCTCCGGGTGACGGGCCTTCAACAGGCATGCTTGTAAGCTGCCTTCGATCTTCTCATCTTGTCTTCTTTAGGCCTTACTGGGCCTTCAATTATGACTCGCCAACAATATGACCTGGCCCCTCCTGGGCGGTTCATACCACGGGGTTATATCCCCAACACAGATCTTCTTCATAGGTAACCCATTTCTGCAGTTAGTTCCAATAAACCTGTCAATCACTTCACCATTCTGATTCTTGAACAGTTTATTGTTTGAGTCAAATGACTCATCAATGATAATAGGGTTAGCACAAGTGAAGCCAAATAAGATGGATGGATCCACTGAAGGGCCCTTTGCAGCAACCCATGTGGTTTTGGGGTATTGCTCAGGCTTCCAAACCATCAACATTCATTTTCCTCTCGAAACCAACACCCTCTTTCCTAGGGTTTAGGTTCAGAATCTGTTTCTTGAGGACATCACATAGTGTCTGACACCCTTTGAGGCTATTGTACATGCTTTTTTCAAGCAATGTCTTCAACCTAGCATTCTCATCAGCAATAGTAGTGGCATCCTCAGAAGAGGGGTTAGTTACCCCATCGATAGTTGAAGATATTGAAACTTCAGAAGTAGTAGAACATTCAGCAATAGAGACAACATTGTCATGCTCAATACATTTTAAACAAGGTGGCACAAAATCTTCCTAAGCAGAACTGATTTGTTGAGCGAGTAGGGAATCATTTTCTTTTTGAAGATCTTCAGGAGACGTTCTCAGTTTCTCTGCTTCCTTTGAAGATAAGCATAGGAAAGCTTCTCATGAGTAGCTGAGAGGGTTTCATGACGACTTTCAAGTTCCTCGTACTTAACATGGAGATTTTTTATGTCTAATATTAAGGACCGAGTTTGATTCATTTCCTCATCCAATAGGTCATCGCTTTTGTCTAGCAATTTTTGAATCTTTTCCATGGTTGTTTGTTGTTCAGTCACAATTTTGCAAGAGTCTTATAACTAGGTTTGGATTCACATTCAGAGTCATCTTCACTGGAGGTCTGAAAGTAAGCATCGCGAGAGTTTACCTTGGCAACTTGTGCCATGAAGTAGTAGGTGGGAGCAGAGTCATCATCCTCGTTCTCTTCAGCATCGGCATCATGACCATTGTCTTCAGTGTTGAACATGGACTTGGCGACAAATGCCGAAGCTAGAGCCAAGCTTGCCACGCCTGAATCGGACTCCTCCTCAGACTCCACCTCTGCCTCCTCAGAAGCAGACTCCTCCTCTGAATCCATTTCCTTCCCACTGAATGCACGGGCCTTGCTAGATGAGCTCTCCTTGTAGGATGAAGACTTTGAATAAGACTTTGAGGATTTCTTCTTCTTCTTGTCATCGGAGTCATATTCCTTGCTCTTCTTCTTTTTCTTTCCTTCCTTGTCCCATTAAGGACATTCATATATGTAGTGGCCTGCCTTTTTGCATTTGTGGCATGTTCTCTTCTTGTAGTCATGAGTAGAAGCCTCATCATTTTTGGAGCTGGATCTTAAAGACTTTCCAAAGAGATTCTTCTTGGAGAAAATTTGGAACTTTCTCACAAGCATTGCTAGCTCTTTGCCAATGTCTTCAGGATCATTAGAACTGCAGTTAGATTCTTCAAATGGGGATACATCCTTTTCCTTCAAAGCACGAGATCGGTCGTAATTGGGACCATAGATATCTCTCTTCTCAGATAGCTAGAATTCATGTGTGTTGAGCCTCTCAAGTATGTCAGATGGATCGAGATCTCTGAAGTCAGGGCGCTCTTGGATCAACAAGGCTAAAGTGTCAAATGAGCTGTCAAGTGATCACAGTATCTTCTTCACTATTTCATGCTTGGCAATCTCAGTGGCGCCAAGTGCGTGAAGCTCATTTGTGATATCAGTGAGGCAGTCGAAAGTGAGATGGACATTCTCATTGCCATTCCTCTTGAATCAATTGAAGAGATTGTGAAGCACATCTATTCCTAAGTCTCTTTGTGTAGAGACGCCTTCGTTGACCTTGGACAGCCAGTCCCAGACTAGCTTCGCAGTTTCCAGAGCACTCACACGGCCATGCTACCCTTTTGTTAGATGACCATAGATGATGTTCTTGGCGGTTGAGTCCAATTGCGTGAATCTCTTGACATTAGTAGCGGTGACGCCTTCACCGACTTTGGGGACACCAGTCTTGACGACATACCAGAGGTCGATGTCAATGGCTTCAAGATGCATGTGCATCTTATTCTTCCAATAGCGGTAATCAGTGTCATCAAAGATGGGGAATGCAGTGGAGACTTTGATTATCCCTGCAGTCGACATAGCTAAAATTCGAGGTGATTAAACCGAATCACACAAAACAAGGGAGCACCTTGCTCTGATACCAATTGAAAGTGCTAGTTATCAACTAGAGGGGGGTGAATAGGCGTTTTTTGTTGAAAGTCTTCAAGAAAAGCAATGCCTCTGAAGACAGACAACCAAATGCAACCTACATAGTATGTAGTGGAAGATAAACTACACTAGCCAAGCCATAGTCTAGTAAGTAGTATGAAGTAAACACGAGGACAAATAGCAGCTAGGTAGAGTGGATCAGAATAGGAAGACAATATGAAGCCAATTATGCAATCAGAGAGAATGTCTTCACAAAGTGAAGCCAAACAGTGCAAACAAGCAATGACTTTGCGAAGCTAAATAGTAAGTAAGGGTGAAATGATAGACCAGTTGCTTGACGAAGACAAGGATTCCAGTTGCTGTGACAAATGTACGTCTGGTTAGGGAGGCTGAGATTGAACTCAGAAGACCGCATCTTCACCTTATTCCCCTTGAGATAAGGACACTTAGTCCTCGCCCAATCACTCCGGTAAGTCTTCAAGGTAGACTTCCAAACCTTCACAGACTTTGTTCACCGGTGATCCACAATGACTCTTGGATCCTCAGAACACGACGCCTAACCGGCTGGAAGATACACAATCTTCAAGTGTAATAAGTCTTCAGATCACGCGGATAGAAAGACTTCAGTGACACCTAACACTCTTTGGCTCTGGGTGTCTTGGGCTTTGTCCTCGCAAGGTTTCTCTCTCAAAGGCTTCAGAGGTGGTTTGCTCTCAAACGACAAATGCCATGCACTAACTCTGAGTAGGCACCAATCTATGGTGTAGGGGTGGGCTATTTATAGCCAGGAGGCAACCCGACCTGATATGTCCAAAATGACCCTGGGTCACTAAGGAACCTACATGTGTCCAACGGTCGGATTTCAAACACACGCGGCAACTTGACTTGGGCTACAAGCAAAGCTGACTCATCCAACTCTAGATAAGATTTACTCTCACACTGTTCACTCGAAGACATAGGATCTGGGTTGAGCACCACATCAGTTTTCTGAGTTTGTTCACTTGGACCCCACTTAACAGTTTGGTGGTTCTTATGGCTCAAGAAAAAAGAAAATGAAACTACGAAAGAAACTATGCTTCGCACTCCATAGTCTTCAAGTGAATGTCTTCACACGTCATTATATCCGGCGTGAATGTCTTCACGAACCATCATTGTCTTCAATGTCTTCATACATTTTTAAGGGCCATCTCTGGTAGGAAAACCGAATCAATGAGGAACTTCTACCCGTGTTATCCTGCAATTCTCACAAACACATTAGTCCCTCAACCACGTTTGTCGTTAATACTCCAAAACCAACTAGGGGTGGCACTAGATGCACTTACAGCAAGGAGGCAGATCTCATCGGCGGCGACAGGAGTCTCAGATTCGATCGGGTTTCCAGTTTTCTGGTTGTAAAATTCCTCTCAGACTCTTGAGATCTCGATGGGGTGTTCGAAGGCCAGCGTGGACGACAACGACAATGCTGAATTACTGGCGCTCAAGGGCGAGGTAGTTCAGAATCACAAAGATACAACGGAGATGTGGGGTGAGTTCGATGATCTGCACAAGGATGTCCATGCAATACATCTCAAACAAGATGCCATGACAAGGTCATGTCGAGAGTACAAGATGTGCTTAATTAAGAGTTTTTCCGTGAACATAGCTCCCTCACCTGTGCAGCCCGTAGTTCCTCAAGAAACTCCCACAACAGAAGCACCTCAAGCATCATCACAAAAAGTAGAACAAGAATACTAGACCTCTCACTAAAGAACTTCGCAAAGCATTTGGCAGCAGAACATGAGAAAGCCAAGTAGCTACCATTGCAAACTCCCCAAATTTGGCTCCCATCAAAGTTCCTAGCGGCACACCACCTCCTAGTTATGCAGAAATAGCTCACATCGATGTTCCTTCAGGCAATGTCACACCTTCTGCAGCCTATAGAACGGCTCACACTCCTGCATTTCACAACTTCCAACCACCTGCAGGCGTAGTACATGGGAGGACTACTGCAAGCAAAATATGCGCACACAATTTATCAGTCCATCACAAAAGGGCCATGATTGGAATTCCCAAATTTTGACGACACTAACCCTAGCGGTTGGATTCGTCAGAGTAAGAAATTCTTTCAAATGGTAGGAACACCAACTGAATACAAAGTGAATCTGGCACAAATGCACATCATTGGCAAGGCTGGCATCTGGTTAAGGCATTCGGGACTGCTAAAGAAGAAGCCTAGCTGGGACCAGCTCTGTACTGAATTGCTCCACATATTTTTTGCATCTAGTTCCTATGATTTGACAAATAAGTTCAATTCTCTGAAACAAAACACTTCTTCTGTAGCTGATTACACTAAACAGTTCGAAGAGTTGATGTCAGAAGTACAACAAGATAACCCATCTATTGCAGAGGGTTGGTTTGTTAGATGCTATGTAAATGGCTTGAGGTCACGGCTCAAATATCAACTAAGACCACTCAGACCCGTCACTTTAACTGATGCTTACTGGTTGGCTATTGACTTGGAGCAGGGAGCTCCATTGAAGAAACAATATCAACATTTTTCATCTTATTCCATGTCCACAACTGCATTTACCAAACAATCAACAACTCCATTTGAAAAATCTGCTGAATTTAAAGCTCCTACAGTAACTCAAAGGGCTAGAGAACTAGGGAAATGCTGGAGATGTGGATATAATTGGATCCATGGTCACAAATGTAAAGAAGCACCTGTACTCAATTTACTGACTGGAGAACAACCACAAGAAAATCCTGCAGAATAAGAAGAACTGGATGAAATGGAACAGGAAGAGCAGCCTCATGGGGAAGATCAATGCATGAGAATTTCTCTACAAGCAGATAGTGTCAATACTATGTCCATCATGACATCTATAGGAGGCAAGCAAGCCATGGCATTGATTGATTCTGGCAGCAACTCCACATTTATGAACTTATAGTTTGCTCTTCAAACTTCTTGCAATATTGTAAAAGACAGAACTAGAGCAGTTACTGTAGCAGGTGGTGGGAAATTGTGGTCTGGTTCTTATATCCCAACCACAACTTTTACTGTTGCCAATACCCAATTCCAACAACAATTCAGAATTCTTGATCTACCTGGTCATGATGTAGTCCTAGGATCTGATTGGACGGCACAACACAGTCCTTTGTCTTTCTCCTAAGATCCCAGACAATTCACTGTACACCACAAGGCAAAACCCCTGACACCATTCCAGCTTGTGAGACCCTATCTTTTACATATGAAATAGATGGTCTAGAACTTAATATAATGTTGCTCAGTGGAGCACCTACCTTTGTGCTTTAATTGGCAGAGGATACTACTCTTCAATCTAGTAAACAACATACTACTCCTAAAATCCAAGAAATACTGACATCTTGCCATGAAAATATTATTTGACATGGACTATTTCTATTGTTGAGACTTGGGTGGGCTATGTTTTCTAAGAGCATCTCCAACAGGTGCGCCTCGCCTCGACGCTGTATAATTCTTTTACAACACCAAAGTAGCCTTTTTGCGCGCGCGAGCGACGAATAGGTTTTCCAGATGCATAAAAACACGGTGCCCAAGCCGGCGGCCTCACCTGCAGCAGCCCGCGCATAATTCGGCGCCTCAAATTTGCAGTGCAGCAGCCCGCGCGCACACCCATGCGCTAAAGCTTTTTGTGTGCGCTTTATTTTACAGCGTCTGCTGGGGCACTGTTTTCTGTCTCCAGCACACAAAGACGACTGTTTTTAGCGCGTGAGGCATCTTTTGAGCGCCTATTGGAGATGCTCTGAGCATGAACTTTCCTAACAGTCGTAATCGATTAGCTCAGCGCTCACCCTCCCCAGTCCCTTGCATTACGGAGTTGCCGCCTACTGCTAGCCAATCGCTGGCCGGTCCGTGAGCGGATTCCTCCGCTTGTGTTGGCGACGCTCCAGCTGCCTGTCTTGGTCAGACTACACAGCCGGCCACATCTAGCTGCGCACCCGATAGAGAGGCGCTGCTCTCTCCCTCTGCTGTCTCTGCTGCAGCTAATCTCTCGGCCACCATGCCATATCCCCGGTTATGGGCTGGAAAGCCTAAGGACTTGCATCGTTGCTGTTTTCGATGCCTTGCCTATAGCCACCGGCGAAGGGATTGTAGGGACCCTATGGTCTGCTGGCTGTGCCGCTCGGTTGGCCACACACGCTCTCAATGCAGCCATAGGTTCTTCTACCGTCCACTTCGACACGCTCATGTACCTTTAAGTACGGGTGGTAGGGAGACGTCCTCCCCCACACAATCTTCACCTCCCTCACCTCCTCTGAGCCAATACCACACTATCCTCACTACTTCCTCACCTTGCTTGGCTATGGAGCCGGTGGTGCATGGTCGTCCTTCCTCTCTTGATGTCCACTACCCACTGGTTTCCGACCAGAACTCGTTAGCATGCCTTGTCACTATCTCTCCACCCAAAGCTTCCTTCCTTCCCTGGCTCCGTAGGGCTTTTCGAAACCTCCTTGGCATCACCGCGGTACAGTTTGCAGGATCCACAGTTGGCACGGCTTTCGTCGTGTTCCAGCGTGAGTCTGAGCAAGTCACTGCCATGCGTGCTAGCCCGTTGGAGGTGGGTGACCGCACCGTTTGGATCCTGCCTCACAATGCCGGGGATAACGCGTTTCGGTTCGCCTACCGCCACGTCGTCAGCCTTTCGCTAGAGAAGATGCTGTTGGACCTGTGGAACCGGAAGGGGGTGGCGGTGAGCGTTGTCGGCTTTGCTAGCCTCTTCCGTCTGGAGCACGCCTGCCTCCATGGCAGCGAGTTCTCCAGTATTTTCATCCTCGTCAAGGTGGAAGCTCTGCACCACATCCCTCACCATATCACTTTCCATCGGGTAGACGGCAATGGCATCTACGCCGATGTCATCATCAACGAGATCTGGGATGTCGCTCGCTCCCTTGGCGCCCCCACGGTCACGCCACGCCCACCTGGGCGGTACGATGGACACGGCGGGGAGGCCAATGGCCACCGCCCTCCTGCCCATCTTGAGCCTCGGCGGGGGCATGCTCTCCATGGGTCTTCTTCGGGCCGAGGGCGTGCGGATGGCGGGCGTGCGGATGGCGGTGAGGGCATGGCAGACTGTGCCTTCCGTGCCTTCCTGCACCCAGAGACGGCTGCGCCAAGTGACTTCCTGGCTATGCTCAAGTTAGCGGCCAAGCCCAAGCTCATTAGAGGCAGTGCTTTTTCATTTTCCACTAAAGCTCAAATCTTGCACGAGGACGAGCTTAGGATCTGCCTCAACACGACACTCTAGGCAGTGGACGTACGCAAGCCGTGCGTCTCGATCTCCTTCAACCCCGACGATCTCAACTTCACTTTCAAGCTTGAGATCAACAACAGTAGGGTGGCTATGGGTGTCATTCCAGTCCGCCTGCTCTCTTTGGATGATGGTTTTTCCCCTGCTTTGATTACACCAAGGGGAAGCTTTCGCGGGAAAGCTCTCGCTCCATCTTCTTCAACTTCTGGCCCAAGATGCTGGAAGGGGGGCTTTGCTCTCGACGCTTCCATTGCTTTCGTCTGTGGAATGCAGGCACCCACCCAAAGCTAATGTGCCTGTTGGGCTGCTTCCTGCTGTTGGGCCCGCGCTTTCTTTTGCACCCAGCAACTTGCCAATAGAGAACCAGTTCCCAGCCCAGCAACACTACCGGGCCCACCAGATTCTGGTGGCACGGCCCATCTGCTCCAGGCCTTTCCACCGCATCCCTCGTCCTGAGCCCGGGATACTATTGAGTGGTCAACCGTCCCCAGTCATCTCCACTGATCTGCTGCACGGGGCGTGCGCCGCACTTCTGCCCCAGGTGGCCACCGCCCTCTGCAGCTTCCGCCTACCACCGCATGAGCCTCCCGCCGGTGATCTGCTGCCCACAGCCGCGCTGTGGCTCTTCCCCTCCCCCTCTATGGGTGTAGGGGTGGAGGCCCCGGTCGTCCCTACGGCCATCGATGTCAACAAGGCGGCGGAGATCCAGGACCTGGCGCCGACTGCTCTAGGGACCCTGGGGGCGGCCAGGGCTCCTGCCAACGATCTTGGCCAGCCGGCGGAGGAGGACGAGGCGCCACCACCAGTGCTCACCGCTTCGCCGAGGCGCAGTCCACGCATCAGGCGCGCCTACGATGGTGCGTGCATGGGATCTGTCGAATGTGCCGCTAAGAGGAAGGCGGTGGCAACAGGATCCGATTCCAGTTCTGGATCATCCCGTCGCTCCGGTACTTCTTCTCGCCGCAAGAAAGTCAAGACTGCGGCCGTGTCAGGCCTTCTCGAGTTACCACTTCTGAACACGCCGTCACCGCTCACTCGGGGTAAGCTGAAGCAGATCGCTCAGTGTTGCGACCTCAATGCCAATGCCATCCTGGAACAAGCCAAGAACAGAGCCGTCTCCGTCTCTTCGGGCGATGCCTCCAACTCTGCGAGTGCTTCTACTGGCTCTCCTGCATGTGTCTTCAACTCTTTCAATGGTTAGGGCTGATGTCTTCCTTGTAGGCCTTCGGGCAGTGCTACTTGTAGTGGTTTGGATCAAGAGTTTACCTGTGTTAGTGCACTGCAGTTATATGTTGCTCTGTCTAGTCATTCGAGTTTCAGGCTGTCAGAGCCAGTCTCTCTTCAGAGTTAGTTGGTGTTGGTCGTCTGTCAGTCTAGAGTCTGTATGTTGCTTTTCTAGCCTCTATGTCTCAAAGCTTTTGACAGCGTCAGTTGGTCCTGTTTACACAAAGTACTTGAAGCCAGAGGCTTTCCTCAGTTGTGGATTAGTTGGATTCATATGCTTTTGTCAACTGGCAGCTCTAAAGTCCTTCTTAATGGTGAGATGGGTGCCCCCATCCGGGCTAAGCGAGGGTTTCGGCAAGGCGACTCCTTATCCCCGTACCTCTTCGTTATTGTTGCAGACGTGCTGCAGAGATTGTGCTGCCAATTGTTCCAGGATGGCTCCCTGCTGCACCCACTCGATTCGGACAGTTTTTTCCCGGTTCTGCAATACGCGAATGACACGCTGATTCTTTTTCAAGGCACTACGCAGCAGGCGGCAGTTGTTAAGTCAGCCCTCACAGCTTTCTCTGCTTTTTCGGGGCTCGCCATAAATTTCCACAAGAGCACTCTCGCACCTGTTGCTGTGGACTCCAGCACCGCTTCGGCCATTGCCCAGATCCTAGGCTGTCCCGTTTCATCCTTTCCATGCAACTACCTGGGCCTGCCTCTCTCTCTGCACAAAATTACGCACGGCATGTTACTGCCTGTTATACACAAGTTTGACCGTCGTCTTTCAGGTTGGTTAGCTACCTTCTTATCCTTAGGGGGTAGACTGACTCTCATCAACTCAGTTCTCACCGGTATCCCCAGCTACTTCATGTCATGCTTTGCCTGGCCCAAGGAGTCTATTGGGAAATTAGAAAGTCTCTTACGTGCTTTCTTCTGGCAAGGCAAAAACAAAGTCAAGGGTGGCCAATGCCTAGTGGCTTGGGATACAGTATGGTTGCCTCGTATCAATGGAGGTTTGGGAATCCGTCAGCTGCAGGCTTACAATCAAGCTATGATGTGCAAGTTTGTCTCCAAAGTTCTACAAGGTTCGGACATACCATGTTATAACTGGTTTGCCACACATTACTGCCGGGCTGTTCTTCCACAACGTGCTAGCAGCAGAGACACTGCCATCTGGAAAGGGTTCAGAGACCTCGTTCCTATAGTCATCAACTCCTCTAAGTGTGTTCTGGGGTCTGGTCTTTTGATTTCCTTCTGGAAGGACCAATGGCTAGAAGTGGGCCATTTATGCCAGTTTTTCCCCACGCTGTATTCCTTCGCGGCACAGCCAGCTTGCTCAGTACAATCACAACATTCCAATGGTTCATGGGCTATTCAGCTATACCCTAATCTCTCACAAACGGCCTCAACTGAGCTAGCTGCCCTGCAGGGTTTGTTGCTGGGCATTGCTCCAAACTTACTGCATGAGGACAAATGGTTGGCTTCTGTGAGCTCTGGACAGCTTTGCACTGGATACTTCTACAGGATACTCACTTTCCGAGGGGTTTTGACAACTTTTCACACCTGGGTTTGGGATGTGGTGATCCCCCTCAAGCACAGAATCTTCCTATGGCTTGCTTTCCGTGGCCGCCTAAACACTAAGGATAACATGGTAAAGAAAGGCTGGTCGGAGGCTGCCCCGTTTGCACATTGTGACACTTGCCCCGCTGTTGAGTCAATCGATCACTTACTACTACGATGTGCGCCCGCCAGCGTTCTTTGGGGCAAAATGGAGCTGGACTTTCTGGCTTGCTCGGCTACTAATGTTCTTTCTTTTGTGGAGCAAGCACAACACCAGATCGGCTTCAGGCACAAATGGAATGTGGCTTTCGCGGCTTGTGCTATTACCTTGTGGCATGCTAGGAATGACAGAGTCTTCAACTCCAAAATCTGGTCTGTACAATACACATGTCTATATGCAGCAGACATGCTCCGTCTTTGGAGTTTCAGAACTCAAAACCAGCGCACCAGGGAGGTTCTCCAGGTTTGGAGACAAAAGCTGCTGCATAGCGTGTAGACGAATGATGTAACCCTTCTCCCCTTCTCCCCTTCTCCCCTCTATTCCTCTTTTCTTTTTTTAGACCTGTTTGTGTTTTGCACCTTGGTGCACCAAACAAGCTGTCCTTGTATTGATACCTGTTACTTCATCAGGCTCTGGCGTGTTTTGAAATATAAGGTCGGCAGCCTGCCACCTTCTTTGTTTTAAAAAAAAAACTTTCCTAACAGGGAGATCATATCCTTCTCACGAAAATTCTCAAATTACAGACACTAGTATATAAGGTTTCGAATTCCGTTCAAAATCATGGACCTAATACAAGTATGAGTTATGCAAAAAACTGCAAAACTCTAACTTAGATTGCCTTAGAACTAAGATATTCTAGTAGCTATAGCTACGAAACTACCACTGCATTTTCCTTTCCCTAGTAACAGAACGCTTTCTTCCTCCTGGACCTAAACACCTTCGGTGACAAAAGTACTAGTCTAGTAGAGATAACGAGGCGATGATGCAGCTGACAGCAGCTCGCCGGTGCTGGTGCTGGTATCGGAGTGCTGCAACGCCTCGGCCTGCCAATGCGCCGCCGTGTAGCTGCTCTCCAGACTGGTGAAGTTGTCGCCCACGCCCATACCCATGCCCATGCCCATGGGGTAGCTGTACCCAGATGGTAGTGTGTTGACGTAGTTGCCACCGGTGGCGACCTCGGCGGCGTAGTGCTCGTCGGCGAAGCCAGGGTAATACCCACGTGGCATGGCTGTGTCGCACACCTCGTCGGTGTGCCACATGGTAAGATCAGGCCAGTTGTAACCAGCGTCGCCGAAGCCCGGCGCGAGCATCTGCCCGCCGCCGCCCGAGTAGTTGCAGACAGCATTGGCGAAGCCTGGCGCGAGCATCCCGTCGCCGCTGCCCGAGTAGTTGCAGCCAGCATTGGCGGGGCCCAGCGTGAGCATCCCGTCGCCGCCGCCCGCGTAGTTGTACTTGTAGCCAGCATCGGCGAAGTCCGGAGCGAGCATCCGGTCGCCGCAGCCCGAGTAGTTGTAGTCAGCATTGGTGATGCCCGGCGCGATCATCCCGTCGCAGCCGCCCGAGTAGTTATCGCCGGCGCACCCTCGTTGCATCTGGAAGCCATGTCCCCCTGGGAATCGCTCGAGCAGGCCGTCGTTGTTCCCGCCGTCGTACGGCACCATCTGCAGCTGCTGGAAGCCGGCGGCGTCGGCCATGTCCACGGGGTAGCCTCCGGCCCAGGGCACGCCGACACCGTGCCCGAGCTGCTGCAGCATGACGGCGTCGTCGGAAGAGTCCGGCGCGACCTGCTGATCGAGCGGGCCGTGGCCGCGGCCATCAGGCAAGCCCAGCGCCTCCATCCTGTCTCCCGTGGCCCGCAGCGCGGCGTCGATGGCCTGGAGCAGCTCCCGCGCCTCGTCCAGCGTCATGTCGTTGAGCGCCTCGTCCCAGTCGGGGAGCGCGGCGGGGCAGCCGTGGCGCGCCCTAGCGAACTTGGCCCTCCGCTTGCCCAGCTCCGTCTCGAGGTAGGCCCGGTGCGTGTGCCCCGCGCGGGCCTCCGGCGGGACGGCGCGGCGGTACCTCTCGAGCACGCCCTCCTCCGACTCCCACACGAGCGGCGGAGCCCCGGCGCCGGTGCAGACGAGCCCGACCGGGACCCCGCAGAGCGTGGCCAGCTCCGACGCCTTCTTCTTGAGCCCCGCGGTCCTCTTGGCGTGCTTCCTGGCGCGCTCCCCCGCGTTCCCGACGAGCCTCATGGCGACCTTGCCGCGCGCCATCGCCGGCCGCGGTGCTCCGCTTTCCTCCTCTGCTCCTCCGATGAGATCAGATCAGACGCCCTTGGCTTGGCTTGCCCTTGGCTTGGCTTGGCTAGCTCCTTGCCGTTCTCCGGCGAGGCGGCTGGTGTATATATAGGTACGTACGCAACGCCGTGTGCGGGGGCGGGGGTGGACGCGGACTCTCCCGGACGCGGCGGCTGCCTATCATCATTGCTTACCTAGTAGCTAGGCGGCAGTAGGCCTATTAAGCTCTGTAATCTGGCATTAGTCCAGCTTTAGTGCCAAACAAATGACGCTGCTGGCCGCTGGCCGCGGACTAAAACGTGCTTTGGACCGTGATTAGCCCAAAAAGGAAGGTGACTAAAACGTACTCCTCACGTGCTTTGGAGTAGCGCGGTAGAGCAAACCGTTCCGATCACGGCGGGGTGGGGTTTGGATTTGGTGAATCCGGTTTCGATCTGGCGCAATCAATGCGGCGTCATCCAGGAGGGTTTCCGATTCCAGCACGGCGGGCGCGTCCTCCGGCCCGGATGCCGCTACCGCCCCTGCTCGCGCAACGAAGGCCGGTTTGCTTTGTGAAAAACCAATGAACCGGGCGGTTCACAGAAAATCGGTCTGTTCGATGTCTTTTCGAGAAAAGCCCCTCAGTCAACTTGTTTTCGTGCGAACAAGGTTGGGGTTAGAATCAGAAAAAGGAAGAGAACTCCTCTTTAAGTAGGGTTCCAACCATTTTAGGAGCATTTCTCTCGATTTTATCCACGGACAAGCCCTATCGGGCACCGGCACCTCCTCCTACACAACACTTGCTTGCCTCCATGGCGTGTCAATGCCGCTTCTCCCTTGCCGCTCCACGCGGCAGCACGAGGCCATCAGCCCGCGCCGCCACTCCGGCGTCCCGCCATCTGCACCACCTCTGCTATTGACGGTGGGGGAGAAGCAGGGGCGGAGCTTCGTTGGGGCCGACCTGGGTCGTGGCCCGCTCAGGATTTTGCCAACTTTTTTATACCTATGCTTTGTAGCCCAATCAACTAACAAGTCAGTACCTATTCGGCCTATTTCCCACTATCGATCCAAAACTTGCAAAGGCCGGCAGTCAGCGGCAACAGCGAGCAGCGTATGATGAGGCGTAGGGCCAAGAGTCCTCCTCCACCCCCAACGAGATGAGGTTGCAACAACCTGTCTAGGTTTAGCATGGGCAGAAGCACACATCAGGCAGTACAACCACACATCATGGAGTAGCTGCGGCCCTGCGGCATCTCGTGCAGACCTCGCGTCGCGTACACAACTGAAAGGGGGCTGTGACTCGCAGTATGGGCACCGATCATACCGCCGGAGGTCCAACAGCCAGCCAGGAGCAGCATCACAGCAAACAGCGGCCGGCCAGCGGTCTAGGCAACGAGCAATCGAGCATTGCATCTCTAATTTCTTTGCAATTGTAAATTTACACACCATAGGTAATCCCTGCATGTTTTCTTGAATTTTGAGTAAGCTATTAAGCACATGCCAAAGACCTGACCGAAAATCAAACGAGCAACCAAAAAAACCTCGAAAACAAACGAACAAAGGTAGTTGCAGATTGGATAGTTGTGCTCCCATTGAGCTGGCCAGCCCAGTTTTTTCTTCAAAGCTCCGCCAATGGGGAGAAGGGTTGTCGCGACCTGGTCAAACTGGTTCGTACAACTTCGATCTCCATCCGCTCTAGTCAAATCGACTAGGTTTCCCTCTGGTTGCCTCCCTCCATTCCAGAGTCCTCCAGACTAGGAGCAGCCGAGCAGGAGGACCAAGACGCCTGACGGTCACTTTGATTACACATTTTCTATCTACTGTTTGGTGTATTTATTAATAAAAAATGCATTATTAGGAGAATGCTCGTGCGTTGCTATGGGCTATAATGCATATAAATGAATCAAAACAAAAAATTAAGGTATTCTCCCAAGGTCAAAGCTCGTTTTTTTCATACGTCTAGACATGTTCAGACATCAAACAAACTCCCAATAAAGGCATACATATTGGATGGGGTCTATCTGCTCCCCAATATGCATCGATCTATGCTCCCCATTTGCTCATTTTAATCCAACGAGCAGTTTTAGTTTTCCAACCCCCATATATCTGTTTTGAAAAAGTACGGGTAGAGCGATATGTAATTCCTTCTCCCTCCTATGTATTTTACCTTCTCTTCCCTTTCCTTCATGTGCAGTGATGAGCGGAAGCGCTAGGTCCGAAATGGTCCCAGCGCCGCCTCTTTTTCCTCCCCGGATGGCCAACTCTCTCTCTCTCTCCCGGCACAAAGTTGTGAAGTTGTGGAGACAGTAAATATGTGCATGTCGTTTCGTGGTTGTTGCGACCTAATATTGCTGGTCGACGAGAACAACATCATGCATGCCCTTGCTTAGGCAGCTCTCGAAATCTTGTGGCGGGACGGAGTAGTGAGCCGTCGTAGGACTTCACGAGCGACAATGAGGCAATGTTCCTAGGGGCGAACAACTGCTGATGTTGGGTACCGTGACAGGGCAAATCAGACACAATGGTCAGTGTCGTCCTTGCATGGTTGCCTCCGGTAGTAGCATGCCGGATGGAGCCAAACTCAACATGAACACCTCATGCGTGAATTTAGATGCATCGCCACACTTGCACCCGCCCTTGTGGAAGTCCAGTCACGTCGTGCCGGAGTAGCAGTCTGATCGCGCCTCCACTTCACGCGCCACGTCACGCATATACTCCATCCATCATCACAACAACGTCTTCACCAATCTCTCCTCCGACTCGATGCGCAACCTTAGTTGAGAAGGTTAACTGCACAAGGCACACGTAGCTTGCCAAGTAACCGTACGTGGGCTGATTGATTTTCCAAGGCAATCCGAGCATTGATGCCTTTTACACTAAAAATTACGTGTATAATTTAGTAAACATCTTGAATATGATATCAATTACCTAACATCGGTCTATTAATGTCCAACAAGATTAACACCAATGTTCTCATAATTCTGGTCACAACGTCAGGCGAGAGAAGCCCATTGTACCAAACATTCAAACACATGGTACAAGTGAAGGAAGCATTTTCCTGCTCAATTTATGTTGTATAGCAAAACAGATTGTTTCATGGTATGGGTATGGCGAGAGAAGCTCATTGTACATGAGTCAAACAGGCATAGAAAATTTCATCCACATAGCCAAATGTAGCAATCATTTAATAACATTAGTAAAAAAACAGAGGAAAATGCAAGAAGGGAACAGAACCGAGAGTATGAATTTTAATTCAAATAACAGATTTCATTTTCACAACGGTGAACGGAAAAGATAATACCACAGAACTATGAAAGACAGGTGCAAAATAGTGGTCATTGTATTCACCTTATTCTCGTTTCTTGTATTTAACCTCTCATATTGGTAGTTCTGGTTCTTGGAATGGTCCCACCTGCACATCAGTAAATTTATCAGTGACACATAATGTTATGTGGGGTGCCACGTACCAATAGGAGACTGGAAGCACGACTCAAGCAATAGTGGTTTCAAACGCACTTACCACTGCCATCGCTTCAGTTCGATTCTATATTCAAATTATTTATAGAAGGAATGCAAAATAGTGTAGCTGAGAGAGTGGCGATAGGAGAAATAATCAACAAATGGATTCACACATGATCAAAATGACACAACAAGTCATAAATGGCGTACAACAGAGTGAAAAGTCCCGGATGCATAAGCAAAACCGACAAAATGCCAGATAAGAAATAACATAGTTCATAGAACTTCTTAAGGTAAACAACAGATGACTTAGGTCAGCAAAAAGGAGTGATTACCTCTTGGTCGAACTCCCGAAAGTGAGATCTTCTGTGTGTAGTTTATGACACAAGCCCTTTGGCTCAACTAAGTTATTTTTCTGTCAATTTCCGGTACGGATCTTTAAATCTAACTTCCTACCATCCATATCTAAATGTTTCTTCTCAGAAATATTTTGACAAACTGTACGCCTTTTTGGTTGATGATTCACGGGATTTGTTTCTCTTTTCCGATCTTCCATTTGCGAAACATGTTTGCGTGTGTTTAAATAGAATGCTGCTCCAACACCCTATGTATAACCAGGAAAGTTAACAAAACATTTGTAAATAGTCACCACAAAAATTTCTCTCTCAACTGTAATGCCACTGATGCACACGCCAAGACATTGGATACCATTGGTAATTACGAAGGTACACCTCTACAAAGAGTACGAAAAAATGAAGATTCGTTAAATGTTCACCACCAACAGAGAGAAACATGGCAACTCTAAAAGTTGAGAGAAGACCTCAAGGAGTCAATGTTTCACTGTTTTTTTAAAGGAGGATGTACCCTGGCCTCTGCATCTGGACGATGCATGCAGCCATATTATTAATTATTCATAAAGACCATACAAGGTGATACATCAATAAGAGGTGGGGGCGCATGATCCACACCGAAGCCTCCAGAAAGGGAATCGGTGACGAGGGCGTCGACTTTGGTGCGGCCGCCACGCCGGCCTGGAGTTTCTCCCGGATCCATGCCCACCCGCCAGATCCGTCGAGGCAGTATTGGCATCGACCGTAGTCGCTAGCGTAGCCAGCACGAACCGGAGTAGATCGAGTCGGAGACGACGCCTCCCAGTGAACTCCGGTCGGCCATCGGGAGCCGCCATAGCGCCATCGCCTCCACGTCGCCCACGCAGCCGTGGAAGGCACCCCATCTGCACCCGCGGGTGCCGCCCGCCAGGCAGGCCGCACCGCGCGCCACCGGTCAAGGCCGCCACCTTGAGATCCCCGCGCCGCCCGAGGCACCGGCGGTCAGATCTGAAACAGATCGACCACCGGCCACCATATAGGAGCGCCCCGAACGGCCCCCACGCGACCACCAGGGGGATGCAACTCCCGCCGTCGCCCCCTGAGTCCTCATCGGCATGCCCCGCCGCCAACGCGCCGCCAACCGCCGCCGAACGCCACCCGCGCCAGGTCCGGCCACTGCGGGGAGGAGAGATCTGTTGGGGAACGTTGCAGAAAATTAAAATTTTTCCTACGGTTTCACCAAGATCCATCTATGAGTTCATCTAAGCAACGAGTCAAGGGAGTGAGTTTGCATCTACATACCACTTGTAGATCGCGTACGGAAGCGTTCGAGGGAGCGGTGATGATGGAAGCGTTCGAGGAAACAGTTCGAGGAACCAGAACAGCGTCGAGGCCCCAGATCCAACAGAGATGGACGTACCGAGGCGAAGGACGGGCAGAAGCTGGACCATGGACTGCCAGAACTGGGAGCCACCCGTACGCTGGGAAAAGGCCATAGGTTGGCCCCTTAGGTATTTATTACGAATGATAGTGAGCTAGAGGTCTCCCTCCCCATTGGCGATACGCCACAGCCAGTGGGTCAGGAGGGCAATGTTCATGCGGCGAGATGACAAGATCCCAAGGCCACCCTGGTCCTTGGGTTTGCAGATGTCTGGCCAGCTCACCATATGATACTTCTTCTTGTCACCCTCACCAGCCCAGTAGAACCTTGACTGGTATTTAGCCACCTCCTGATGGAGGGTCTCATGGAGGCTGTAGAAGCTCATGAGAAACCAGAGCAGGCTTGCCAGTGAGGAGTTGATTAGAATCACCCTCGCTGCCTTCGACAGCCAGCGTCCCCGCCAAGGTTCAACACGACGCTGCATCCGGGTCACCGTCAGGCGGAGATCAGCAACGGTGAGCCTGGAATCACTAATGGGTATCCCCAGGTAGGTGTGGGGAAGGAACCCAGGCGGCAGTTCAGCCGATCCGCAATGGACACCACCTCCTCAAGAGTATAGCCAAGGACCATCACTTCGCTCTTATCAAAGTTGATGGTGAGCCCTGACATTTGTTGGAAACAGAGGAGGAGGAACCATAGGTTGGAGATGTCGGTCGCTGAGCCTTCCACCATAACAATGGTGTCATCCACATATTGGAGGAGGGAGACCCCTCCCTCCCCAACAAGGTGGGGGACAACGCCACGAAGGTGGCCACAGGCTTTGGCCTTATCCAGAATGACCGCAAGGGCATCAACCACCATGTTGAATAAGAAGAGACGATGTGCTGAAGAGAGCCTTTGGTAGTTTTCCACTAAGCCTATTGCTCATGAGCCAAAGTACTTGGAGGGATGAACTATTTGCTAGGGACTCCGGGATGACCCCTGTTAGAGCATTCATCCCAAGATTGACATATGTAAGAGAACGGCTGCTACCCAGAGATGGCGGTATGTTACCTTCCAAAGTGTTCTTGCTGAGGTTGAGCTCACGGAGCCGGCTCAGGAGGCCAAGCTCTGATGGTATGCCACCATTGAACCTATTGTTTGACAGCTGCAGCCTTGCAAGAGAGGTCAGGTTGGCAACGCAAGGTGATATGGAGCCTGAGATGCCTTGTGACTGAAGGTCCAGCGCAATCACACGGCGAGGGAACACCGTGTTGCAGGTGCTCCCATGCCACTCGCAAACATCCAGGGACGTGTTCCTCCATGAAGCTAAAACTCCTGCTGAACCCGAGAGCCGGGACTTGAAGCAGAGGAGAGCTTGCCTATCATTTTCAGTTTCATTGCAGATGGCTAGTGGTAGGCTTGAAAAGAAGCAAAGGAGGCATAGGAACCAAACAAAGCCTGGAAACAAGACCAGAAGACACCATTGTTCTTGTTTACAGGTTACAGCTATGAAGTATGGGGATGAAAGCTCCCAGGTGCAGGAAGGAGGATGTTTAAGTACTCAGCCGTCGAATGTGACATTAGCTCTGCTCTAAACAGCACACATCTTCGCGGCTCCATGATCAATATGGTGAGAACGGGGATGATGCATCACGGTATGCTTTTGGATTTGATTTTGCCGAATTGAATTAGTTGTGACTTGGAAGTAGTTGTTCAAGCCCAGACTAGTGCAATATTTATATTGTGAGCATGCATTTGGACGCTAAGAGATTTTTTGACCCTTCATGTCTTAGACTGCTTCATGTCTTAGACTGGGACGATGCCTCCTCTAACCTCCGCTTACATTGCATTGACCCAACCACCCTCGAACAGCAACATGAGTGCAAGTAGTTGCCTGAGATACAGTGTGAACACACGCTTCATCTTGAAGAATAATGAATATTAACAAAGTGAATAAATAGATAAATGGATGTAGGGAATGCTAGGAATTTATGACATTTAAAATTTCACAGAAGAAAAAAGAAACTGTGCAAAAATAACAAGAGAGAGCTTATATTCGGCCTCCAAATCCTAGAGCCTCGGAGGATTCCCACCCCCGCCGCCGCTGGCTGCCGGGCGCGTGCCTCCCGGCCCGCCCCGCTCCCCCCTCTCCTCCCCTCCCCTCCTGCTGCACGCTCGCGCGCGTCGGGGGAAACCCTTGCTGCCATGTACTTCGACCCCGCCTCCCTCCCCTCCCCCCCCTCGTTGCCACCGACGAGCTCCGTCCGGCAAAGCCCGGTGGGCGCGGGGGCGGGGCCCTTGTTCCCCCTCTGCTTGTGGGCGCCGGCGCGTGGCGGCTCCTTCGAGTGGCGGCGCTGGACGTCCGTGGGGTCCAGCGGCGCAGCGGCCGTCTTGCGGGGTGGCGGGGTGACCTGCTGGTGACGGCGCACCGACGTCCTTCGTTCTGCGCGCGGCGGGGCGGCTGCGGTGCTCCCATCTCGGGAGGTGGCGCACGGACGGTCTTTTACCGGATCCAGCCGGATCTGGCGTTGGGGCCCGGCCGCTGGCGCGTGGCTCCGGTGGTGCATGCCCGGCGGCTCCGGTGCTTGGAGCTCGTCGGGCGACGCGAGTAGGGCAGCGGTTGGGCGTGGCTGCTGCTCCGGCCATGGCCGGCGGCGCGGGGAGGTCTTGGTGGTGGCCTCCCAGTGTCGTGGCGGCTTCACGGTGGCTCGACGGATCTGCCCGCGGCAGCGGCCGGCTTCTCCGGCGTCAGCTCGTCTGCATTCGGGCCGTCTCGACCTTCACCCCATCTCCTCATCGCCCGGGCGCTACTCCCATCAATGGGCTGGTCCTCTCCCAGCTACGGTCCATCGCTCGTCTCGCGCTCGGTGTTGTAGGACCGAGCTCATCCCGCGCATGATGCAGCAGGACCGAGCTCGTCTCGCGCATGGTGTAGCAGGATTGACCTCGTCCCCCCCTCTCGGTGCTACAGGACCGAACTCGTCTCGCGCTCGGGGCAGCAGGACGGGTCGGTGGATGCCAGTTCTGGCCAACCTATTGGGTCTCGACGCTGGGGGTCGCCCAGGGATGTGAAAGGTGGGACCTTTCCACTTTTCCCTTACGTTGGGGTGCGACGGGTCTCAGGTGAGGTGGTGTCGTGGTCTTGGATGCTGGGGTGGCGGCCCTGGTGGTGGTAGCGTCGGTGCTCTTGGGCAGAGCCCGTGCCTTGGTGCTGCCCGGTCACCATGGCCGTGTGGGCGGCGTGGTTGCCGGGGTGTGGCGTTCGGTGGCGGTGAGTGTTGGCCGAGGTAAAAACGTGTTCTATCTTCAGACGGACCGGCGGCGGCGAAGATTGTTCCCTTCTTGAAGGCGTCGTCGCGGCTCTCATTGCCCGTCATGCGGCTCCAGGGGAAACTCTGATCCTTGGATCGGGCGGTGGCGGCGCTCCGGTGTCGTACCCTTCCTGAAGGCGCCGCCTTAGAGCGCATGGTTCGTCATATGTAGCTTCATCTCTTCGTGGTGGTAGTGCTAGGGTGGTGTTGCTGCACTCAGCGTCTATGTATCCTGCCTTGGGGGTGTGCGTGTGTTGCGGTGGCGTGACGTGTGTTTGTACCGGATGCTTGTTGATTGGTACTTTATATATAAAGCGGGGCGAAATCTTTTTTTGCTAAATAACAAGAGATAAATATATTCCTTTTCTATTCTTTTTTACAGTAAAGAAATTGTCATATTGTTGAATGTTTGCAGGTTCCCAGCCTCGTAACATCCCCATTGTTCACGCATTTTTCAAAATTTCTTCCAATTTCAAGGCACATACGACTCTATAATCGGGTTAAGGTTTAGAGTGTGACTTTGTATTTCATATTTTTTCTAAGAAAAAGCCCAAAAAAATCCTTATAATCGGGTTATAAGCCAATCAAGGCACATACAACTCTAATCGGGTTATAAGCCAATCAAGGCATGGTGTCTGCTCTGGATGTAAAGGTTTGACTACAAGTTTCATTAGAAGGCAATTGTTTTGGTGAAAAAGGTTCTTACAGGCCGTTTGGTTTGGCGCCCTGAGCTGCCCAACCTAAAAATTGGTTGTCGACCAGTCTTGTGGTGGCGTTGCCCAATCTATGGAACCCAAAATATAAGTCATACGCCATCCTGAGAGATTAGTTGGATAGACACATGTGCAACGACTAGGGTGGGTAACTATGGCGCTCCTGCGACCGCGGAAGCGGCGGCTGGGCGTGCGCCGCTGCCGCCTGGATCTCCGGCCTCCGACCTCCGTTGCGGCCGCCGACACCGGATCTGAGCTCCCCGCGGTGTGCTCTCCCACGACGGACTCGGCACTGCCCCGTCTCTCGGCTCGCCCAGCGATGCCGATGTCGCGAACGTCTGCGACGGCCGCCGATCCAGCGTCGTCTTCCACCGCTGCTGCAGTCGCCGTTCTCCCGCCGTCTGCGTCAATCCGTCAAGGGCTCGGTGCCGTGGTCTCCTCTGCTTCCCCGAGTCCAGGTCGGAGGTCCCTTGCTCGTGAGTTCTCTGCTCCGCCGCTGCCGCTGCTGGGTGCTGCTGGCGATGTGGGAGCAGCCGTGAAGACCAAGCCATGCTCAGCATCGAGCGCTCCAGTTGCTGTCACCAACCCGTCTGCCGGCGTCCGCCCTTGACCACGGCCGCAACCCCCAACCTGCAGATTCAGGAAGGAAGACAGGGGTGTGAAGGCCTCACTCATGCCATATCCCAGGCCTGCGGCAGCTGCTTCGGCCCCAATGCCCACCGCCCCCGTCCCGCTCGTCGATGTGACCTCGGATGTGCTGCTGTCGGCTCCTGTCCCGCTTGCCGGTGCTGCCTCGGATGTGTTGCTGTAGGCCCTCGTTGTCCCGGCCAATGTCATCGACAAGGACAATGCATAGGAACAGGAGTGCAGCGTCGTTGGCATGGGGACCGAACTGACCAGTGTGCCACGATCTGTGTTATGGGCCTCCGCTGGTGACGACGAAGACGACGACGAAGATGATGAAGAGGTGCTAGCTCCCCAGACACCACCGGGTGCTACCAAGGCCCTCGAGTCGGGCGGGATGTGCGTGGAGCATGAGGCGGACACAAGTGGAGATTGGCAGGAGGTGCTTCTGCGGCGCAGCCCGCCTGTTCCGATGCCGTCACCGTCACCGAAAGTGGCTCCACGTCCCATCCCCGCTTGGCTTTACGGCAGATGTTGCAGGTGCCTCACTCATGGGCACCGTGCGGCTCATTGCAGAGATCCGCTACGGTGCTCCTGTTGTTTGGAAAACGGTCACCGTGCGCATGGATGCCGCAATCCCTGGCGTCCTCTAAGTGCGCTAGCATGCCTTGCCATGCCGCATGTGTCCTGCCCCGCCTCCGTGCATCGTCCTGCTCTTGCTTCATGCGAGGGTTCGATGAAATCCACGCTCCCCTCCAAGTCACTTCACCGTGGATCTTGGGCATCTGTCGTCTCTGCTTCTGCTAATTCAACAACCCTGTCTGAAGTGGTGTTGCAGTCCGCTCTGGATCAGACTATGCTGCTGCAAGGCTGTCTCGCGCGGGTTGAAAGTTTTTTGGAGCGAGCGGAGGCTGCTCTGAGTGGACTCTCCGCCGTGTCGACTATGTTGAAGACTACTCTGACGTCGCATGCTCCTTGTGCAAACGGTGTTTGCTTTGGAGAGGACAAGGGGGCGGAGTTATTCGGATGTTTCTCCCCTCATGGTGGAGACAATTCAGCATCGATGCCTACCTCGCCCCCTATATTGTCTTGCACTAAGGGCGAGTCCATGGCCATTGTCGTGGCTCCGGTGTTGAAGATCATGCCTGAGCTTAGGGAGCTTTGTATGAGTCTGTCAGTGGAGAATATGAAGATGGACTCATCGGCGACCTCATGTGAGGAACATGACTTATCTTTGTCATGTGTGCATCTGAAGAATGTGGATGCGTGTGGTGTGTTGGCACCGGCTTTTGAGAGCCGCTTGGTGACTGACCGCTCGACATCCGGCAAGACAAATGGTTGCCTCGTGAAGGTAAAATCAAAGAGAAACAAACGCAAGAAGTGTGACGGCAAAGAGAAGGCATGCATGATTTCATGATGGATAGTGCTCACATTCTCGTGTCGTCGTCGTGGCTTTAATCTTCTGAGTCATTGCATCGATGTTCTCACCAAGTGTTGAGCATTGTAAGTGTTGTGTGTTATGAGCATTGGGTGGGCAGTGTATGTGTTCGTGATGCTTCGTGCTCTATGAGTAGCCCTCTTCTAGGTTTGTATCGGTTTTGGCCCAGTTTTCCGTAAATTAACTGGGCACTTCTTTTCTTCTTAATTAATCGATGAAGCAATTCTTTTGCCTCCGTTTCGGAAAAAAAATCTAAGTCATCAATATACTCCCTCTGTTCCTAAATATAAGTCTTTTTAGAGATTCCACTACGAACTACATACGGATGTATAGTCATATTCTAGAGTGTAGATTCACTCATTTTTCTCCGTATGTGGTCCATATTGAAACCTCTAAAAGGAATTATATTTAGGAACGGAGGGAGTACATCGAATGGAGGTAGCAGAGTGAATGTCGTGAGTGTGCAAGACCATGGAGTTCCTTGAGTGTCCCAATCTTCCATAGTATGGGCAATAGGATGAAGCTCTGATCAAAGGAAGTCGGAATGTCAAGCCCAAGCGCCGCCATATCCAAATAGCCGCGGGGCAAAGCATGAAAACATGGACAATATCTTCATTGTCGTGCCCACAGCGAGATCATGCAATATTTTTCTTGTGTAGATTTGAGGGAAAGCGGAAATGGGGATTGTAGGGTGGACACGGTCTCATTTGCGCATTCCGGCGAGGCATGCATAGGGACAAACGTGGTTTTGGAGAATTTGGTCGCTAGGCCTGTGGCAAGGGCAAATGATTGGAGGATGTTTTTGAGAGGCAGAGTGGCCGCGGGCGAGGCACCAGTAATAATTAACTTGTCGTGGAGAGTTGTGGGTGGTAGGTTGGTGAAGATTGGGTGGTGCAGTTCGTCAAGGTTTGAGTTTTGTTGGATGAGTTGTTGCAATAGATCGTCAATGATAATAAAAAGGTAGGGGGAGAGGGGTCCCCCCTATTGCACCACGTTTCTGTAGGTAATCTAGTTTCCTAGAATTACCATTGAGCATTACGATTGTTTTAATGGTTGATAGTGCATCGAATGGAGGTAGCAGAGTGAATGTCGTGAGTGTGCAAGACCATGGAGTTCCTTGAGTGTCCCAATCTTCCATATAGTATGGGCAATAGGATGAAGCTCAGAGTGTGTGCGTG
>NC_041393.1:489323372-489333350 GCF_002162155.2 Triticum dicoccoides
GGGGAGGGGTCCCCCTGTTGTACCACATTTCTGTAGGTAATCTAGTTTCCTAGAATCACCATTGAGCATTACGATCGTTTTAACGGTTGATAGTGCATCGTGAATCCATAGATAGAAGCGTTCTATGAATCCACGACGATGAAAGATTGCAAGAAGGGATTCTCAGGACAGAGAGTTAAAGGCGGTAATCCAGTTTCCTAGAATCAACGTTGAGCATTACGATCGTTTTAACGGTTCATAGTGCATCGTGAATCCGTAGATAGAAGCATTCTATGAATCCACGACGATGAAAGATTGCAAGAAGGGATTCCCAGGACAGAGAGTTAAAGGCCTTAGAGAAGTCTAATTTGATGGCCATGATAGGAGCTTTCCTAGAGTGGCAAGAACCAATGAGATCGGTAGCTTATATGAAAATTTCCTTTTTACACTAGAGTGGCAAGGACCGTTGACTAGAGCTCGCACACGTGACATGCCAACTTAATTATGAAGTACTTTTGTTTCTAGAAAATTCCACTATCGTCCGTGAGAATATGATGCTTTTTCGCGAATACGCAAAGTTTGTGTATCATTTCATTGATAGATAGGAGAGAACAATAGTAACAAAGATGAGAGAAGAAAGAAGGGGGAAAATATACAACACAGCATACACTCGCCTAGCTAGCTTGAACTCCAGCCAAGGAAGGCGAGGAGATGAGACCCAGAGCACCTAGACCACGTCAGGACCAACGCAAAGCACCACTGTCGCACGGCCGCCGCTCCAGGGCAGACCAAATCAACATACCGCCCACCTTAAGCGCCTAGTGGAGTTTAAAAGGGGGTTGCAGGATCCGATTGAGCGGGAGGAAGAAGCCATGGTCGAGGAACCGGCGATATCATACATTGCACCCTAGATGCCCACGCCCTGAGAACAGCACAAAACCAAGCATGGCGTCGAGCATCTTCGGTTCCAACACCGGAGACACCACGAGCAACTAAGACTACGCCTTCATGAAGGATACGACGTCGGAACGCCGCTGCCGTCTGATTTGATGAACCAGACCTAGGGTTTCCCCGATGCTCGAAGAGGGACACGGACAGAAGGCCATGGCAGCGCCTTCAAGAAGGAGACGACACCCACAGGCGTTGCCACTGCCAGCATCAACAAGTCGAGCAGGGATTTCGCCCCAACCTTTGACCGAACCATCCCAAATGTCGTTGGATCAGTGATAGAGGCAAAGGTGTCCCGTCTTTCGATGAGATGGTGGCTATCGTTTTCTGTGAGAGTCGACCTTGACGATCCAACTACGAACGTGCGAGACGCCACGCCTTAGCAATCGCTAAACCAACTTACGAGGGGTTATTGACCACGCCGGAGCACGATCAACCTAACCACGAGGGTCTGTTTTCCTACGAGCAAACGAAGAACAAGCAAGAAACTGAGATTGCAATCTGGATATTGCGAATATAAGAGGAAAGCTTTATTAATGAAGGTGGGGTTCTAAGACATCTTTGTCTGGTCGTTGAACACAAATGAAGTACGCAAAGTTGCAGCTATGGCGAACTTTTAATCTAAACAAAACCCAAAGTCAAAACGGTGCCCTAAGGGTTGTATATATGGAGGAAGAGGGGGAATTTCGTGGCCCTTGGTGGAGGGGTCCGAAACCAACCCTATCTCTTGTTTCCCCACACATACGAACTCTAAAAATAGCCTATACTTATGTATTTCAAAATTACATGGGCCTGGCCCAATAATAAGGTGACACAACACCTAGAATAGCCTCGAGACGAAATTTATGAAGTGGCATCTTGTATATTTCGTCCAAGGCTTCATACACTCATTATGGTGGCTTCAAAGTCCTAAAATCATCACTTGTAACTCCGTTCTTGTTCCCCTTGCGCATGCCATCATCTCCATGCTTGTTCTTGCTCAAATGTTCATCCTTCTTCAAGCTTGGCCCTTCATTTGTAAGCAAAACAAATGTATCCAATTTAGGCAGCCTCATATTCTCATGAACATTAGAATCATTACCAAGAAACGAAAGTACTTGATAGTTTAATTGGCGTGAGCGAGCTCTAGTAATTGGTCCAGTATATGTAGCAGTAGGAGCTGTGGGTGTAACAATGGTATTGATGTCTTCATCATCCTCCCCTTCTTGAAATGAAGTTGTCCTCGACGGAAGCTCATCTTCCTCACCCAAATAAGGCTTCAAATCTACAATGTTAAAAGTGGGACTAACCCCAAAATCTGCAGGAAGCTCAAGTTTATATGCATTATCATTTATTTTCTGTAACACCTTAAATGGACCATCAACACATGGCATTAGCTTTGATTTGCGCAAATCAGGAAATCTATCCTTATGCAAATGTAACCAAACAAGATCTCCAGGTGCAAACACAACATGTTTTCTATCCTTATCTCCAGCAAGTTTATATTTAGCATTCATACGCTCAATGTTTTCCTTAGTTAACTTATGCATTTTTCAAATCAATTCAGCATGTTGTTTAGCATCAAAATTAACCTTCTCCGAAGATGGAAGAGGCAACAAATCAATAGGTGCACGAGGTAGGAAACCATACACAATTTCAAAAGGGCACATCTTAATAGTAGAATGCAATGAACGATTATAAGCAAATTCAATATGAGGTAAGCATTCTTCCCACATTTTCTTATTATTCTTCAAAACAGCCCTAAGCATAGTAGACAATGTTTTATTGACTACTTCAGTTTGTCCATCAGTTTGGGGGTGACAAGTAGTACTAAAAAGCAGTTTAGTCCCAACTTAGCCCATAAACATCTCCAAAAGTGGCTAAGAAATTTAGTATCACAATCTGAAACAATAGTATTTGGCACACCATGCAAGCGAGTAATTTCATGAAAGAACAAATCATCAACATTAACAGCATCATCGCTTTTATGACATGGTATAAAGTGTGCCATTTTCGAGAATCTATCCACGACAACAAATATGCTATCCCTCCCCTTCTTTGTTCGAGGTAAACCTAAAACAAAGTTCATAGATATATCCTCCCAAGGAACACCAGGTACAGGCAAATGCATATATAAACCATGAGGATTGAGGCGTGACTTAGCTTTTTGACATGTAGTGCAGCGAGCAATAAAACGCTCAACATCCCGTCTCATCTTTGGCCAAAAGAAATGTTTAGCAAGTACGTCCTTCGTCTTCATCACGCCAAAGTGTCCCATTAATCCTCCTCCATGCGCCTCCTGCAACAACAAAAGACGAACGGAGCTAGCTGGAATGCATAGCTTGTTAGCACGAAACACAAATCCATCATTAATGACGAACTTGTTCCATATTCTTCCTTCTTTACAATTCTGCATTACATCTTTAAAATCAGCATCATGCACATATTGATCTTTGATGGTCTCCAAACCAAATATTTTGAAGTCAAGTTGTGAAAGCATAGTATAGCGACGAGACAATGCATCAGCAATAACATTTTCTTTACCCTTCTTGTGTTTAATGACATAAGGGAAAGTCTCAATGAATTCAACCCATTTAGCATGTCTACGATTCAGTTTAGCTTGACTTTTAATATGTTTCAAAGACTCATGATCAGAATGTATAACAAATTCTTTGGGCCATAAATAATGTTGCCATATTTCTAAAGTCCAACAAGAGCATATAATTCTTTATCATAAGTAGAATAATTCAGACTAGGCCCACTCAAATTTTCAGAAAAGTATGCAACAGGTTTGCCATCTTGTAATAACACACCTCCTAATCCAATTCCACTAGCATCACATTCAAGCTCAAATGTCTTATTAAAATCAGGAAGTTGGAGTAAAGGAGCATGTGTCAACTTATCTTTCAACACCGTGAAGGCTTCTTCCTGTGCGGTACCCCAAACAAAAGGCACATCCTTCTTTGTAAGCTCATTGAGAGGTGCAGCAATGGTGCTAAAATCTCTCACAAAACGCCTATAGAATCCAGCGAAGCCAAGAAAACTCCTCACTTGTGTGACCGTTTTGGGCTGCGGCCAACTCTCAATAGCTTCAATCTTGGCTTTATCAACTTCAATTCCCTATGGAGTAACAACATAGCCAAGAAAAGACACTCGATCGGTGCAAAAGGTGCACTTCCCAAGGTTACCAAACAAACGTGCATCACGTAGAGCAATAAAAACAACACGTAAATGTTCCAAATGTTCCTCCAAAGATCTGCTATAAATCAATATGTCATCAAAGTAAACTACCACAAATCGTCCAATGAAAGCACGTAAAACTTCGTTCATTAATCTCATGAAAGTACTAGGTGCATTAGTTAACCCAAAAGGCATGACTAACCACTCATATAATCCAAACTTAGTTTTGAATACTGTTTTCCATTCATCCCCCCATTTCATACGAATTTGATGGTATCCACTACGCAAATCAACTTTGGAGAATATTGTAGAGCCACTCAATTCATCAAGCATATCATCTAGCCTAGGAATAGGATGACGATAACGAATAGTAATATTATTAATGCCTCTACAATCAACACACATACGCAATGTACCATCCTTTTTCGGCACTAGAATAATAGGAACAGCACAAGGACTAAGGGATTTGTGTATATAACCTTTGTCAAGAAGCTCCTGTACTTGACGCATAATCTCCTTCGTCTCCTCTGGGTTGGTACGGTATGGCGCACGGTTTGATAGTGAAGCACCGGGAATTAAGTCAATCTGATGCTCAATCCCTCGAATAGGCGGTAATCCTGGTGGCACGTCTTGTGGAAAGATGTCAGCGAACTCCTGCAAAATTTTAGTGACAGTAGGAGGCAAAGAGGAAGGCACGTCCTCGAATGAAAATAATGCCTCTCTGCACACAAAAGCATAGCAATCAGATTTGCGAAATCTAGCTCACCAATATCAGATTCGGTGGCAAATAAACATGCACTTTTCAATTTAATTTCAGAAGCAACACTAGATGGTTTATTATTAGGCTTTATTTGTTGCTCAAATTCTTTTGCCACAATCTGATTTTCACTCTTATTCTTCTCCTGTTTTGTTTTATTAGCTCTATTAATATCATCTTTCAAAATGGAATCAGGAGTCATAGGAAGCAAAGTAATATTTTTATCCTTATGAACAAGAGTATATTGATTGTTTCTACCATGGTGTACAGAATTTTTATGAAATTGCCATGGTTGACCAAGCAATAAGGAACATGCTTGCATAGGTACCACATCACAATCAACATAATCAGCATATGTAGAGATACTAAAATGCACACGAACAGTATGTGTTACCTTAACCTTGCAGCTGTTGTTGAACCATTGGATGTAGTAAGGATGTGGATGTGGTATTGTGATGAGAGATAGCTTCTCCACCATCTCCATGCTAGCCAAGTTGTTGCAGCTCCCTCCATCTATGATGACGCGCACAGATCGTTCCTTCACAACTCCCTTTGTATGGAACAAATTATGCCTCTGATTTTTCTCAGCTTGTGTGACCTGCACACTCAAAACACGTTGATCGACTAAACATTCATACCTGTCAGCGTCGTCAGGAGCCATGTATTGCGTCTCATGATCAGAATCATCTCCACCATGTTCTTCACGTGTAATAAGAGCCAAAGTCTCCTCATCATAGTCACTAGCGGACTCATACTCACCATCCTCAGTAGCAATCATCACATGCTGAGATTTGCATTCTCTCGCATAATGACCTCTTCCCTTACAACGACGACAAATAATATCACTTGTGTGCCCAATGGATGCCATGGAAGAAGAAGAGCTCTGTGCAGGCCCGTCAGGTGCGCTCTTGGCAGATGGTGGTGGTTGTGCCTGCTTTCTTGTATCATGTCTGGAGGTGGCACCTGATGGAGGTGCTGGTGCAGTGGAAGTAGAAGATGCATGCGGTGTCCAAGATGAAGGTCGACCTACAGAAAAGTTAGTTCGCGCCAATGCCTGTCGATCCTGCACTTCACGTTCAGCTTTACAAGCAAGATGGAATAAACGAGTGATATTAGTATACTCCTTATACTCTAGAATGGTCTGAATCTCTCTATTTAATCCACTCATAAAACGTGCAAGCATAGCTTCATTCTCCTCAAGAATACCACATCTAATCATGCCAGTTTGTAATTCCTGATAATATTCTTCTACAGAATTTTTTCCTTGTCTTAAACGCTGCAATTTTTGAAGCAATTCATGTTGATAATATGGTGGAACCCAACGAGTACGTATAGCAGTTTTCAAAGCAGCCCAAGTAGCTGGAATAGGATATAATCTACAATGTTCAGACCACCATACACATGCAAAACTAGTGAAAGCACAAACAACAACAGCAACCCGTCTCTCCTCGGGATATTATAAACTTGTAAAACGTTGTTCAGTTTCTAACTCCCAAGTAAGATATATATCAGGAACATATCTACCCTCAAATGGTGGAATATTAAATTTTAATTTAGGAACATGGTCATGATCTCATACCTGAGGTTGTGGTGCAGGCCTACCATTGCGATTATATACCTGAGGTCGACCTGCTAGTAGTGGTGCTGGTGGCTGCACGTAGTTCTGATTTTGATCAACCTCATCCTCATAATCGCCCGCATAATCATCATCCTCCTAGGTGCCACCAGCAGCAGTAGCAGGAGCCAAAGAAGCATCAACAATAGGTACATCAGCACCAGAATTTTGACCAAGCTCAATTGGAATGCGCTGTGCTCGTCCCACTTGATTTGGAAGGTGCCGTTGTAGTTGTTGTTGTAGAGGTGCGACAGGTGCAGCCGTCGGTGGTTGTGGAAGACGCGCGAGCAATTCATTAAACTTGTTATCGAGTTTTGTTTCGAACGTCTTCTCAATGCCATCTATCTTCTCCATGGCCTCTTCAAATCTGTTTAGCACATCTTGCACCTGTCCACTCATCATTTGCTGAAATTTATCATGTAGTTGTTTGTTCGTCATGTTCTCTCAATCAGTCTCATCGGCTTGTGACCTTGCCATGGTTAGCAGCAATAGAAACACAAAAGAATATGATCCTACAGGCTACTAGGAAGTGGTGGCGATGGTGGTGTGTCACAAATCCTTCAAGCGAATCTCAAAGTCTTACCAGTTCTTACCCAGCAGAAGGTGGTGATCGGCAACCGTTGTAATCAAAACTCTCAAAGCTTGGATAGAGCAATTACCAAGGAGTGTCAAACGCACGACGTAGATGTATGTGAAGCTGGGAAGGCTTATAATATGGTAGCAAAAAGGGTCAGCAATAATCAATTCAGAGATGCAAAGTTGAATAAACGCTTAACGACGGTATTGTGCTGGTCCTAGGCTAGACCGTGCTAGAGACGCGAGCCTAGAACACTAACAAAATCACGGCGCGGCACGTAATCAAGGGAGGAGCACACTTTGAATTTTTTTCCTCTTTTTTGCACTTTTTTGCACTTTTTTTGCTCTTTTTTTGCTCCGCAACAATTTTTTTTCGAAAAAGTCTACAAATGGTCTAAAAACTGCCTAGTCAGAATTTTCCAGACTTAGGTTTTTTTAAACTGGAACTATTTTTGTTGTACGGGAGGCACTGATGTTGGGAAGTCCGACTTGGTCACGACTCGGAGTATGGCGTGATCTATAAATTAAGAACAAACCAACAAATACTGGACTCGGACTAGGACTGGTGGCGGAGATGAATCTGGTGGAAACTCGGACTTGTGGCGGATATATGTACGGCGGTGGATCACGGACTGGTGGCGAATCTCTGATGGAGGTGGACTCGGATTATTGTGATGGCGGTGAATATGTGGTATATGGCAGCGGTGATGACGATGGTGGTATAGGGCAGCGGTGATGATGATGATGCGGCGGCGGCGTGACAACTTGTGAACAGAACTCGAAACTCTAAAGCACTAGACGCTAGGACCAGCAACTTGACATGATGAAGCAACCGCAAATTCAACAATGCAAATAAAGAAAAGACTATGCAATGGCTCAGATTGGTTTGGATATGATGAACTAACCCTATTTTTTTGTGGCTTTTTCATGGACTATAGGTATGAAGAACAGACTCGATTTAAACTACGAAAAACTGTAAAATCTCACCGAGCAACCTGGAAATCTGATACCACTTGATAGAGGCAAAGGTGTCCCGTCTTTCGATGAGATGGTGGCTATCATTTTCTATGGGAGTCGACCTTGACGATCCGACTACGAACATGCGAGACATCGCGCCTTAGCAATCGCTAAACCAACTTCCGAGGGGTTATTGACCACGCCGGAACACGATCAACCTAACCACGAGGGTCTGTTTTCCTGCGAGCAAACGAAGAACAAGTAAGAAAATGAGATTGCAATCTGGATATTGCGAATATAAGAGGAAAGCTTTATTAATGAAGGTGGGCTCTGAGATGCCTTTGTCTGGTCGTTGAACACAAACGAAGTACGCGAAGTTGCAGCTATGGCGAACTTTTAATCTAAACAAAACCCAAAGTCAAAACGGTGCCCTAAGGGCTGTATATATGGAGGAAGAGGGGGGAATTTCGTGGCCCTTGGTGGAGGGGTCCGAAACCAACCCTATCTCTTGTTTCCCCACACATACAGACTCTAAAAATAGCCTATACTTATGTATTTCGAAATTACATGGGCCTGGCCCAATAATAAGATCACACAACACCTAGAATAGCCTCAGGACAAAATTTATGAAGTGCCATCTTGTATATTTCGTCCAAGGCTTCATGCACTCATTATGGTGGCTTCAAAGTCCTGAAATCATCATTTGTAACTCCGTTCTTGTTCCCCTTGCGCATGCCATCATCTCCATGCTTGTTCTTGCTCCAATGTTCATCCTTATCCAAGCTTGGCCCTTCATTTGTAAGCAAAACAAATGTATCCAATTTAGGCAGCCTCATATTCTCATGAACATTAGAATCATTACCAAGAAACGAAAGTACCTGATAATTTAATTGGCGTGCGCGAGCCCTAGTAATTGGTCCAGTATATGTAGTAGTAGGGGCTGTGGGTGTACAATGGTATTGATGTCCTCATCAATCAGGATTCGAAGAGGAGGAAACCAAACCGATTGGTCGGAATCACAACTGCAGGAAGGATAGATGAGTTGGAATTAGCTCCACCTACGACTGCCAAAATTGCCAACCTTGTTGCAGGTATCTTTTCTTTTAGTGCTGAAACATTTTAATAACTCAGAATGTTTTCAGGGATACAAATGATATATGGTCTATCCAGCAGCCACAAATGGCGCCCAAAATCTAAACTAGTAGCTGCTTTTGCCAGACTATGAGCTTCTACATTTGAACTTCTACTTTCATACACAAAATCTACTGAACCCACACTCTTCATCTTCTCCTTTATTTCATGAATGATTGCTGCCGATGTTCCAAGATAATTCCCTTGCAGATTCTTCACTATCCCTTGGCAATCAGTTGCTATGATTACATTGTTGCAGGTACCGGAGCTGCCAGCCAGATCTGGGTAGGGGAAGCCGGTAACCACCTGGGGGGAAGGAGTGACACTTTGTCTGTAGAAACTCCACATCACTGCCTAATGAGAATATGATGTTGCCTAATCATAATACGACCTCCCCCTTCCTTTCTAAGAAATACGAGCCTCTTATCGCTCCTGAGTCGCTCCCGCGGGTGACTCAGGGAGCCAACCCTAGCGCCGCCGCTTCTCAGCCCCCTCCCTGGCCTCCCTCCCCTCGCCACCGCTGGTGGCGTCAGCGGTCAAAGGCCGCGCGCCGTAAGCGGCGGCGGGGCGTCTTCTTCCCACGCGTTGAAGGCGTGCGTCGCGGGGCGCGGCCTTCTGCATCGGCAGCGGCGGTCGTCGACCCATCCACGGGCTCTGCTCCCTCCCCTCGGTGTTTTGGCGTCCCGGTGGTGCTGCCCTCCCTCCATGCGGTGGCTCTTGGGGCTCCGGAGTGCGGGGGCCTTGTTGGCTGCGGACCTGAGTGCTCCTGCCCAGATCCGGGTGGCGGCGGCGGACGTGTCGGTGGCGGCGGCGACCTGGCTAAGGTGGTGGCGGGGCGGCCGGCGGTCAGGCTGCT
>NC_041393.1:489333789-489341827 GCF_002162155.2 Triticum dicoccoides
CGGGGCTGCTCCTCGGGGTGTCGGCGTGGTTTCGGGCTGTCACGGCGTGGTGGTAGCTCATGGTGGTGGTCTGGATTGTTTCACGGCGTGGTGGTAGCTCATGGTGGTGGTCTGGATTGTTTCACGGCGTGGTGGTAGCTCATGGTGGTGGTCTAGATCGTTTCACCACGGCGGCTGGTCTCCTCCGGCGTCGGCCGTCGGTGAGCGGCCTGTATCGACCTTCGATTCCTTCCTCGTCGTCCGGGATCTACCCTCGTCATAGGGCTGGACCGCTCCCAGCTGCGGTCCATTGCTTGTCTTGCGCCCATGGCTGCGGGACAGAGCTCGTCTCGCGCCTGGCAGTAGGACCGAGCTCGTCTCACGCCCGGCAGCAGGACCGAGCTCGTCTCGCGCCCGGCGTTTGGACTTGTCTTGCACCCGGTGCAGCAGGACGGGTCGACGGAGGCCAATTTTGGCCGACCCTTTGGGTCTCGACGCGGGAGGCCATCCAGGGGTGTGAAAGGAGCTGCCTTTCCACTCGTCTCTTTGGTTGGGGTAGCGACGAGTCTTGGGTGTGGTGGTGTCAAGGTCTTGGATGCCGGGGCGGCGACACTTATGGTGGTAGCGCGGTGCTCATGGGCAGAGCCTGTGGCTTGGTGCTGCCCGGTGACCATGGCCGTGTGGGCGGCATGGTGGCAGGGGTGTGGCGTTCGGTGGCGGTGAGTGTTTACTAGGGTGAAAACATGTTCTGTCTTTGGACGGACCGGCGGCGGCGTAGCACGTTACCTTCTTGAAGGCGTCGTCGCGGCTCTCATCGGTCATCGTGTCGCTCCAGGGAAAACTCCGACCCCCGGGTCGGGCGGTGGCAGCGCGTTGGCGTCGTATCCTTCTTGGAGGCGCCGCCTTGGAGCTCATGGTTTGTCATATGCAGTTTCATCTCTTCGTGGTGACGTGTTCACGGTGGAGGCCGCAGGTTGCTCTTGTAGTGTTAGGGGTGGTGTTGCTTTGCTCAGCGTCTATGTATCCCGTCTTGGGTGTGTGCGTGTGTTGTCGTGGGATGCGTTTTTACTTGGGCTGTGGTTGATCTTTGCTTTAATAAAGCGGGGCGAAAGCCTTTTTCGATAATCAGAATACGACTTTTTCCTTTTTACACTCACTCATTCATTGGCATGTGACCGTCTTGAGTTCTTTCTTTGTTCTATCGAACAACTATTTCTGCAAGTTATATGTGTTGCAATCTGTGTCGTACTCTCTCCGTTTCTAAATATAAGTCTTTTTGAAGATTCAAATATAAACTACTACTCCGTTTCATAATATAAGACTTTTTTTTACATTAGTGTAGTGTAAAAAACGTCTTACATTATGGAACGGAGGGAGTATATACGAAGCAAAATGAATTAAGACTTGTATTTAGAAACGGAGGGAATACATGTCAAATTCCTACATTTTTTTATGCATTCCGGAGAGGAGAGGCCTTGGCTCTTCATTTCACAGTCAACCTCCGTTTGGTGGTAAGGTGGCTCACACTTATTTTCTCAGACCAGCGAGACGACTCCATGGCCCTATTATATATGCGCGCACTGCATTGACCGGCACATCAACTTGAAGAGCGGCTGTCGGCTCTACCATGACAGACCAGCGGCCGAGCAAGTTGCCTGGAGAATGTCAACTTTACGGCATACTGGATGATGGTACGTATGAACGAGCGTCTCCTCATCGGAATAGGGTCCATCGAGCTTAAGTAGCTTGATGTGTAAATCAAGCGTATTTTCAACATGAAAAACTCGCGGCATTATTCGATTGGAACCTGCTTATGCCGCTAGATATTTGGCGTTCAAGTCTCGGGACTGACCTGTCAACATGTCAAGATACCTTCAAACCTCTGAATGCATTGTATCTACCGGGCTAGTGGCAGAGTATAGTGGTTTGTACGCCACCCACTTGAGATGAAGGCATGCCTGCCACTTGTGATGAACACAAAATGTGTGGAGTCGTCGGGGAAGGTCAAGGTCATGGCTGTAAGCTGGGTGCGCATGCACCTCCGTCTTCGTGACCGTGAGATATGGCGGGGTTAGAAAGTCAACTATGAAAAGCATCGGTATATAAATACCGGGGCCAGGAGGCATTCCTCATCGATCAACTTGTCCTTTGCCTAGTAGCTAGCACCGATCAAGGATGGCGCTTGCTCCCCGGTCGTCTCTGCGCTCCCTGTTGCTGCTCATGTCTCACTGGAAGCCACAGCTGAGCTCTTTCTTCTCCTCCTCCATGGCCGCCACAGGCGTTCCGCCGGTCGCCCCAGGAGCCGATACCCCTCCGGCTGCTCCGGCCGTCCAGCCTCCAGTCACCACAGGTTAATGCTTCTTCCTGCACGCACGCGTCTCCTTTTTGGTTCCAGCTATCAGTTTTTTCTCTTCTAGAACAAGCTAACAGTTAGTACTCTACTGCGTTGCAGCTCGGCCAGATCGTTCATGCCCGAAGCTCCCTGAGGGTCCACGTACATATCAGGAAGAGACTTGTCTGAACGCCCCTCAAGATCCTAGCGCATACCCAACTCCTGATCATGGGTCATGTCGCACACCTGAACCTGTACCCGTCGAGCCTCCCAGGGCCATCCCCGAATTTCCTATGCACCCCGAAGTTCCTGTACACAAAATTCGTGATCCACCACCTAGGACGCGTCGTGGCGCTGTAACCAATGGTTCACGTGGCACACCTGAAACTGTATCTGTCAGGCTGGTCACAATGGGAAAGAACTTAGGAGTAACATCACACACTTCAATACAACTTTGCTTATGTGGCACATATCTAATGAAGAGAGAGGTGCTTGTGGTAACTACCTAAGTTACCGGAACATCACACACTCCAAGAAACAATGAGTCTATAACCTAATAAATACATCGTTGCATGACACTATATAGATGTTCCTACCCACTATGGAGGTAATAACATAGTCTAGAAAAATGTGTAAGTTACTAGCTTATGTTTTTGCCCATTGTGACCAGCCTCAAGCCTCCCGGGGACATCCCCAAAGGTCCTGGACACGAAATTCCTAGACACCCTATTCAAGATCCACCACCTAGGACGCATCGTGGCGCTGTAACCAATGGTTCCCGTGGCACACCTGAACCTGCACCTGTACATGTACCTGTCAAGCCTCCCAGGGGCATCTCCGAAGATGTTGAACACCAAGTTTGTGATCCGCCACGTAGGCCTAAAGCTGTAACCGACCAGTCTGCACAGTGCTCTCCGGCTGCTCCTGCCGTTTAGCCTCCCTTCACCCCAGGTAGCCCGCTAACCCGCACAAGCTAATGCTTCCTGCACGTACGCACGCATCTTCTTTGATTGCAGCTAACAGTTACTCCATTGCGTTGCAGCTTTGCCAGATCATCCAAGCCAGAAGGTCCTTGTTCAGCAATAGTTTGTTCTTCATCCACTTCCCGGGGGGTCTACCTTATAGCTTGCGCACTCGCCTATGTTCCTATATATGTTTTTACTTGTAATTGAAGGATAAATATAAAAAGGGAAAAACTAAAAGAAATTGCATCTTGTGTCCACTCATGTTCATGGTCTGGGTTCAGCAAGAACATATGGCATCAGAACTTTGTTTTGGTTCATGCCGAGTTCCTGCAGCTAGCGCTCCATGGATGGGAACACCGGCAATAGAGCAGGTTGGTCACGGATGCCGCCTTTAGCTAGCTCGATGCAAATCGTTGTCCACGTGGCGGGGTCACAGCTCAATACGCCTCATGGGCGCGAACTGGTGTGTTTTAACGGATCGTGAGGGAGAGGAACGGCTTTGCACAATACCTAATGCTCACGGGCATTAACTGCACAAACTGGGCAATGGTGACATGGAGGTGAGGGTGCAGCTGCGTGCACCTGTCATGTGGAAGGCCGTCGAGTGGGCGATGGAACTCAACCAATTTTCCATGTGTTTCACCTCCCATACTGTGATCAGGTCGCAAGCATTCGCTAATTTCATCCTCGGGTGGACTCAACTGCCTGAGCCACATGAGGAGATACAACATCAATGTTTGATGGGTCGGTCACCCTATACGGATCGGGGGCTGGAATCACCCTATACGTAGAGGAGATACGGTACACAATCTAGTTCCTCTTCAATGTCACAAACGAGGTAGAATATGATGGGTTGTTGGTAGGGTTACGAGTAACAGTCTTGCTAAATCTCATTCGGTTATGTCTCAGTCGAAGCTATACTCGTGAGATCTTACATGAAGACCCGTGCAATTTTTCTTTTCAGTTTTTATATAGGTTATGCCACTTGACTGAGATTTGGTTAAATATCAGACGACTGAGACCTAGCCACACCCTAGGAGTAACTTTTGCGCCTGAGGTTTGTCCGCTTGCTGGTGAAAGGAGATTCCCAGCTTGTGGTAAGACAAGCGTTCAAACCTCGTGTCCAACCATGGGAGTGTATCTTATGGAGGTTTCAAAGATGGAAAGGGCACATGTCGGCTTTGATTACCAACACATACCGTGGTTGGAAAATCAATGGGCTGACTGAGATCACCCAACTGGCTTCCTCGCGGTCTCTAGGAAATCTTGAGATCTTCGTTGAGAAGCTCCTCAAGCTATCAATATCGCAAGCAAGCGATGTAGATGAAGAGGTTGGTGTATGAGAGACCAATTCGTCACCAGGATTGACGGCCAAGCAGGCTGGACATATCAGGGGTATTTGCTCACACCTCCTTGATGGTGGTGGGATTACCCACCTATAATATGATGATGACACGATTTTGATGGTTGAGGGGTCCAACGAGGACATCTGACACCTCAAGTTCCTTTTACTATGCTTCCAGGAGATGTCCGTCCTTACGATTAACTTGACCGAGAGCAAGGTGATGTTGTTGGGATACTCCGACAAGGAGAAGCGCCGGATCGTAAACCGGCTTAACTGCCGACTAGGATCATTTCCGACGTCTTACTTGGGCATGCCCATTAGTGACACCCGCGTACTGGAAAAGGACCTTCGGCCATCTATGTGCAAGGTCCAGTATCGGGTCGAGCCTTGGCAAGGGAGGTGGCTCTCCAAGGCGGCTCGGGTTATCCTCATTAACTCCTCGATGACCAGCTTACTGATGTATCTCATGGGATTCTATACTCTAAATGAATCCCTCCATTACAATATCGCCAAGTACCAGTCCCTGTTCTTCTGGGCGGGGAAGGGCGATAAGCAGAAGTACCATATGGTGAAATGGTCGGAGGTTTGCAAACCCAAGGACCAAGGTGGCCTTGACATTATCTCATCCAAAAGGATGAACATAGACCTTTTATCCAAATGGTTATGGCTGATCACCTCAGGGGAGAGTGGGCTTTGGCTGGATATTATCCGCGCTAAATATTTTTGTGGTCAGGGCTTGGCGTTTGCGCAGAGATCGGGTGGCTCCCAGTTCTGGCAGACGATCATCCAACTCATGCCAGCCCTTGGCCTCGGTTCTTCTATTTCGGTCGGAGCCGGCACCACCACCCTATTTGGGCTAGACTGGCGGTCGGGCGCCAAACCCTTTGCCATTTGGTTCAAACCGTTGTTTAACATTTGCGCTGACTTGAGTTTGACCGTCACTTCGGCACTAGCTAACCTAGGTAGCATCGCCTTCCGGCGCACCTTCGGTTTCGTAGAGCGGGACCTTTGGGAAGAGCTCGTTGCTTGTGTGGCCCTGCACACGCCAGCCCTGGGCCCAGACACAACGCGTTGGGTTCTCGAGCCGTTGGGGCGTTTCTCCGCCAAATCGCTTTATCAGGCGATCTTGCCCACGCCGGGTCCGGTTGAGCTCAACCTCCTTTGGGAGATTAAATTGCCTTTGAAGATTAGAATCTTCCCATGGCAACTAGTCAGGGGATGCCTCCGGTCTGACATAGAGGTGCATAAACGCAATGGCCCCTCCGACGGCCTCTGCCCCTTGTGTTTGGTACCTGAGGACTCGAACCACATTTTCTTTATATGCCCCTTTGCGAGATTTTTATGGAGCTGCCTTGGCGAGGTAGTGGGTGGCAGTTGGTGCCATGCTAACCTCCTGGACATGTTTGTGGAGGCTCTCACATTTCCCAGTACAGGGCGTCCCTCACTCTGGGTGTTGGTTGGGATACTACTAATGCTGAGGGCATTATGGAATGTCCGTAATAAGTTGGTGATCGAACACATCATTCCTCTTCGAGTGACGGATGCTGTATACAAACTGTGTGGCTTTCTACAGCTCTAGAGGCCACTTAGCAAGTGACAAGACCATGTCTCCATTGACAGGATGATCGCCGAGCTCCTCTCCACCACGTCCAGACTTGCACCACCGCTCCCCCTCCTCCTCCGGAGCCGAATTAGCTTTTGATGCTTGATGCTCAATTTTGGGGATTGTTGTGCTGCTTCCCCAGCAAGACTTATGTATGTCTGTGTTCGAACCGGTCTCCGTATCCTTGCTATTGTTACTTTGTGCTGTGGTCATTACTTTATAATATAAAGCCAGGGGAAACCCTTTTTCATCATGACGTGCCAAAAGGTGTCGTGAGGTGACTCGTGGCATCGCTTAGTATTGATGGTTCGTCGTTAAACCGCATATGCATATTCCTTCAGGGTCAAGTACCTTTCTAGAATTCTATACTTTTGAGAAAATTTCCTGTCGAGCTAAATTTCACGTCTAGTTGTTCTTAGTAATTTCAATTACTTTTAGTGCACGTTTTTCTTCCTCATCCAGTTCCCCGGTGATAGCATGAAAAGTAGGAGCTTGGAATTTATGCCTAGGGACCTATGGTCCATTACACCTCCAACAAATACCTAGTTTACTAGTAGCTAGAAACTTGAATTGGGAACAACAAGAATGTGTGGCTTCTATTGAGGTTTATAAGATTGTAACAGCTGTTTATCTTGTTAAGCCACAAATCATTGGTGCTTTGCCTGCAATCCATTTTCATAATCCCTAGCCATCCAATAAGCCTCACTAAGGGTTGTTAGCCTTTGAGGCCTCAAGTTACATTCGATGTTTGGTTTTAATCCATTCACAAGGCTGACCACATGGTAATGTTCTTGTAAATAAGAATGCTCCTCTCTGGCTAATGTCCTTATCTCCTCAAATTTGTAAGTATATTCAGAAACCGACATTGTCAGCTGTTTCACTAAATAAAACTTTTCCAACACTTCATAAATGATGGATTCTACAAAAATGTCACATCATAACCTACATAATTTGATCCCATGGTATTTCCATATTTTGTAACTCAACAATCCTAATCCAATTATCAGTACCAACAATATATGTTTGTGCCAAATCCAGTTTACACTCATTAGGAGCTTGTGCTAATCTAAAATAATTGTTAACTTGCCTAATCCAGCCTAAGGGGTTATCGGCATTGAAACAAAGTCCATCTTGCGTACTTTGGCTACACTTTTCATGAATTAAGCTGCCCTTTCTGTTTTTATTGTATCCTAGGAGTGCAAGTGCTAATTACATGTCCTGACATTAATTGTGTCGGTTGCAAGCTCAACTAGACTATGTTTTATACATGTGCATTAATTTCCTTGGAAATTTTTAGATGATTGTGCTTGTGTGTCAGGTTTCTCTTGTTCCTTAGGCTGCTCATAGTGCGAGTAACATAAGTAGTAATATGCACGCCACATATGCAAAAAAATATGATGTGGCAAGTAATTAATGAGAAGAGATGTAAATGGAGTAATACACTCCCTTCGTTTTTAGTCCGCATATAAAATTCCTAAAACCTCCAAAGTGCACGCGGACCTTTTGGAGAGAACGAGCTGCCGGCTCATGACCGCACGATCGTGTCGCGATCGCATCGCGCGAGCGCCAGGTGTCGCCTGGTCTATTTCCTCCTACCGGGCGGTTGTGGGTGATTTGTCCTTATCCGACCCAGTGCGGGACCCACATGTAAGCGGCTAGAGGGAGATCGTGGGCGACATTTTTGAAACGCGAGCCGTTCTCTTTCCCATTTCCTCCGTTGGACGTGGCATTCCCGTTCCTCTCCTTCATTTTTGCTCTCGCTCTCGCCCCGCAACTGCGACGGAATCGCGCCACGGCTCTCAACTCGCGGGCGG
>NC_041393.1:489342225-489414500 GCF_002162155.2 Triticum dicoccoides
CTGCTGGCCCTCACCGGCATTGCAGGTACCTACTACTGTCCTCCCTTTCTCTGTCTCGTCGTCGGGGGGTCTAGGTCGTGTCGAGGTCGTTGGTGGTGGAAATGGCGAGCAGGGATTCCTAGGGTTACTATGGCATCAACTGACTCGTATGGTCGATTTGGCGTAGACGTGTCGTGTGTGCTTCCGTTCGACTCTCCTGTCCTTGGATTTGTGCGGCAACAAGGGACAGTGGTGGTGGGGATTCATGGTGGGAGGGTGCATTGGTGTCAGTTGAGTGGTTGTTTGGATTTGCGGTCGACGTAGATGTCCACGGGGGCCTTCTGTTGTCCTTCCCCTCTGTGTCTCGTCGTCGGGGATGAGGCTGTGTCCAGGTTGATGGTGGCGGATCTGGCGGGCTGCATAGGGTCCCTTTCTGTGCTTGCTTCGATTCGATCTTCATATGCTTCAATTTTGTGTGGTTGCAATGGGTAGTGATAGTGGGGATTCATTACTGAGTGTTTTGTGGGTCATGGTCGAGTGGTGCTTGGGATTTTTGCGGTTTGAGGTACGGGTGCGCCCAATGTACCATGTTCTGGTCCTCGCTGCGGTTTGTTGTTTGGTAGATGATGTCCTAGATGTGTGCAATGCAATGGCTGATTGATCTAGTTTTTGGTTTAGTTGCACAAAATTCTACCCAGTTGGTTGCATCCCTTTTTTTAGTTAGCTGTTCATATGTTCTGCACTTTTGTATTAGTTTTCATGCTTAGTTGGCTTTCTGTTTGTATTAGGTTGGCTGTCTATATGTTGTTCAGTTGCACAAGTTGCCTGCTCAGTTGATTGCATCCCTATACTAGTTGGCTTCTTGTTTGTACTAGGTTGGTTGTCTATATGTTGTTCAGTTGCACAAGTTGCCTGCTCAGTTGATTGCATCCCTATACTAGTTGGCTTCCTGTTTGTACTAGGTTGGTTGTCTATATGTTGTTCAGTTGCACAAGTTGCCTGCTCATTTGACTGCATCCCTATACTAGTTGTCATGCTTAGTTTGCTTCATGTTTGTACTAGGTTGGCTGTCTATATTCTGTTGAGTTGCACAAGTTACCCCACTTTCCATGTTTGAGTTGCTCCTGTAGGTGCCTTGCTGGTGCACCTACTTGTCCATATATTCTAGTTAGCCAGGAGATTAATCACGGTTGGTGGATAGCATGTCCATTTTTTGCTGCATAGTTGTCCATATTTTTCTAGTAGGCTATGCATTTTTTTTTGTTTGTCCCAGTTGCACAAGTTATGATACTCAGCTGGCTGCCTTTTAGTTAACTATTTTTCTGCTTAGTAATTACTTGCCTTAGTGAAACTAGTTGGCTTATATGTTGTCCAGTTGCACAAGGTTGACTGCCCAGTTGGCTACATCACTTTGGTAGTTGTCTGTCCACATGTTCTATAGATTTTTGCACTAGGTGTTTTGCTTATGCATAGACGTCTGCAGATCAAAGCAACCTTTTATGTTTTCTCTAGTTTGTTTGCGCATCTTCTAACTATGTTTTCTTTTTTTGTATTTCCTCCACAGACTAAAAATGGTTATAATAGGAGGATATGCATATGGCAATGAAGATGTATTTTTTTCATTTTTTTCTATGTCTTTGAGTTGTTTTCAACTTATCCATGTATGCTTATGTCCTTTTTTTCATGTTTTTTTGTTGCTTAATTAGGGTTCTGGAAGTCAGTCCCTTTGCTGGAACTCGAACCGTGCTGCTAATCGCCAGCCACGCTCTGCGCGTAGTGTTCAGCAGGGAGAGGAAGTTGAGGTAAGTGGCATGCTGATGACACAAGCACCTTATTTTGGTTTTTTTGGGTCATATAATATTTTTTTGTTTTTTCCCGTCCCATGTTTTTTATTTTCTTAGGATGTTGATCAGTTTCGGGTTGTAAACGGACTAGACGTCAGCAGTTCCAGGGGAGCTGAATCATCTACTAGGGTAAGTAAATCCTTGAATATCAATGTTTCTCGCTTTTTAGACGTTGCTGAAATTATGCAGCTATTCACACCACTATTTTGTTGTAGTTGCTTAATAACCATCTTGTAGTTGACACCACTTGTCATCTTGATCTAAATATAGTTTTCCTAGAAGTTGACATGAGTTGGCATCTTGTAGTTGACATCACTGTTCACCATTTGTGCAGGCAGCAGTTGCTGGAGGAGCTGCCTCATCTTCCGCAACAGATGCTGAGGTATGTGTTTTTTTTGTGTTTATGAGCTATTGAACAATTTCTTGCAAATTTTTTTCTTAGTTACTGTTTATCTTCTTGCAATATCATGCTTATCATTGCACATCCCCTAGAACTTTTTGTAGTTGTCAGGTCTAGTATATTTCTTAGTCTTTTTGCAGGTTGCACACTGGTAGTCTTCAGTTGTCATCATGATCTTTCATAGTTGCACAAAAACATCATATTAGTTGGCATGATCCATTTTATGTTTATATAGTTTTTGCAATAATGATCCAAATGATCATTGCTAGTTTTTTCTCAGTCCAGTTTTTTGTCTTGTGTTTAATGTTTTTATTTTTTTGTTAACAGGCCAGCGGTGAAGGAGTTGAGGTGGGTGCAGGGGAAGATGTGGAGTGACCATCACAAGCGGGCAGGATAAGGGCATCACCATGGTAGTTTGCAAAGTTCAACAACTCACTATCCACAACGCAGAAGTCTGAGTTAGTTTCGAGGTTGTTTGGGGAGGCCTCTTGAACTTACCAGAGACACTTCCAGTGGACCTCACTAAATTCCTGGTGTAGTCCTGCCAGCTAGAGAGCTCTGAAATGGTGTTCCCAGGTAGGGAAAGGATCCGTGTCGATGCTGACAGTGTTCACATGGTATTAAATCTCCCAAACAGGGGTCAAAACGTCAGATATGTAGTAGACAAGGATGCAACTAGGAGATTCAAAGAGGCTTTCAACATAACTGGAAATTCTCATCCCCATATCAGTACATGGTGCAAGATGATTAAGGATATGGCGGGAACAACAGATGACACATTCTTTATGGCCTGGCTTACGGTTGCATTCAACACTTTTTTAGCACCAACCACATCCCTGAAGTTGAGCCAAAGTGCTACGGACTTGTGCTGGACCATGAAATGCTCAAGAACACAAACATCTGCCTCTTTGTAGCAGAATACATAAATAAAGCTTTCCATAACATGGAACAGGAGAAGCAAACCGTTTGCTGCTGCTTGTATCACTTGATGGTGAGTGAAAACTAGCACTTCCATGTGTTTTTCTTCTTTGTGCAGTTATAGTTTCTGAAATACTCCTCATAATAACTGAAGTTGGGTTTCCTTTTTTGCTTTTGCGGCCCTATATCTTGATGCGCTCGTTCATGATATCCCAGTAAGCAACTACACGATACAAGCGAGTGCATGTGACAGTAGCCTAATTGCCAAGGTGATCAAGAAGGACTCGATCTCTCCTGGTGTGTTTGGCAAATTACAAGTGAGTTCTCTTTGTATTTTTTTCCAACAGTGGCTCTTTTATGTTCTATTAATGTCTGCTCATTTTTTAATTCCTTGGTAGCTACACATATGATTTTGAGATCAGCTTTCGACACTTTTTGGTAGTGGCACAAAAATTGTGATCAGTTGGCACAACAATGCCTGTAGTTGCACATCTTGTAGCTTTAGTTTGGCATCTGCACACATGTTCATTTTTAATTGGCACATCATTTGTTTCAAGTAGCACAATTTTACTTATCTTGTTGCACATATATGTGACATCAGTTGGTATGTGACATCAGTTGGCAGAAACATTTTTAGGTGTCCTGTGGGTTGCATGGTTTTTTGGTTTGTGCAGTTGCATATATGTAGAATCCAGTCTGCCCATCATTTTATTATAGTTGCACATGTTATAACAATTGGTTTTCGTTCAACACAAAATCTGTTTGATAACCTTGTTCTTTTCTTTTTCTCTTTTTTACATCAGCTTAAAGAGGATGAAATTGCAACTATCCCTGGGTGGTTTTGGTAATTCCTAACAACATATAGCTCATTGAGCTAATGCTATTTCAAGATAAACATTTCAGGAAAGCTCAATGACTGGCATGTCATGGATGAGAAAAGTGGATCCCTCAAAATGCTAAGGACAAAAGGAATGGCTCAAGCTCAAAGCACAAGACTCTACATTTTCTATTTTAGTGATCCAAGATCACATTGAGTCTATAGGAAAAGCCAATACTATCAAGGAGGGATGAGGTGTTGCTTAATGAGTTTCTTGCTTAATGAGTTTCTTGCTCAAAATGCTTAGTGATATGCTCCAAAGCCCCCAACTACTTTCTCACATCCACATATGACCCAAACCAAAAGTCAAACTCAGCCCCACCGATTCTTTCTATCCGGCGCCACTGAGTTTAGATGTCATAGCCACTGCCACAAACCCTAGTCGTTTTGGTCTCACCGATAGGGATCTCGGTCTCACCGAGATGGGATTGTAATCTCTATGTATGTATCCATTACCAAAATTGGTCCCACCAGTTTGTGTGATCGGTCCTACCGAGATTGGTAAGCTGTGTGTAACGGTTACAATGCAAACTCTCTGTTCCTCTTCGTAACATTTCGGTCCAACCGAGATGAGCGAATCGGTCCCACCGAGTTTGCCTGACCAACTCTCTAGTTAGCTTATTACCAAAATCGGTCCCACCGAGTTTGTGTAATCGGTCTCACCGAGATTACGTTATGCCCTAACCCTAACCATATCGGTCCCATCGAAATCCCTAACAGTCACATTATTTGCTAAATCGGTCCGACCGAGTTTTACGATTCGGTCCCACAAAGATTGGTAAGTTGTGTTTAACGGTTAGATTTTGTGTGGAGGCTATATATACCCCTCCACCCACTCTTCATTCATGGAGAGAGCCATCAGAACATGCCAACACTTCCAACTTACATTTCTGAGAGAGAACCACCTATACTTGTGTTGAGGTCAAGATATTCCATTCCCACCATATGAATCTTGATCTCTAGCCTTCCTCAAGTTGCTTTACACTCAAATCTTCTTTCCACCAAATCCAAATCCTGTGAGAGAGAGTTGAGTGTTGGGGAGACTATCATTTGAAGCACAAGAGCAAGGAGTTCATCATCAACACACCACTTGTTACTTCTTGGAGACTAGTGTCTCCTAGATTGGCTAGGTGTTACTTGGGAGCTTCTAGCAAGATTGTGGAGTTGAACCAAGGAGTTTGTAAGGGCAAGGAGATCGCCTACTTCGTGAAGATCTACCCTAGTGAGGCAAGTCCTTCATGGGCGACGACCATGGTGGGATAGACAAGGTTGCTTCTTCGTGGACCCTTCGTGGGTGGAGCCCTCCGTGGACTCGCGCAGCCGTTACCCTTCGTGGGTTGAAGTCTCCATCAACGTGGATGTACGATAGCACCACCTATCGGAACCACGACAAAAACATCTGTGTCTCCAATTGTGTTTGCCTTCTCAAACTCCTCCCTTTACCTTCATATGCAATTGTTTTACAGTCCACTGCTATACTCTTAGAATTGCATGTGTAGGTTGATTGCTTGACTTGTGCTAAGTTGCTAAAATCTGCCAAGAACTAAAATGGGGAAAAGGCAAGTTTTATTTGGTCAAGTAGTCTAATCACCCCCCTCTGGACATACTTTCGATCCTACAAGTGGTATCAGAGCTTTGGTCTCCATTTGCTTTGATTTCCATAGCTTTTGGTGGTCATAGCATTGGTTTCACAACCTACAAGAGTATGGCGTCTAGCGAGGGAAATTACCACCATAGAGGTCCTTACTTTGATGGTACTAATTTTGCTAGTTGGAAGCATAAGATGAAAATGTATATTCTTGGACATAACCCCGCCGTTTGGGCTATTGTGTGTATTGGCTTGCAAGGTGAATTCTTTGATGGGAGAGAACCAAACCGTGAAGCTACCGCGAAAGAGTTGAAGATGTTGCAATACAATGCTCAAGCTTGCGATATCCTCTTCAACGGATTGTGCCCCGAAGAATTCAACAAAATCAGCCGTCTTGAGAATGCAAAGGAAATTTGGGATACTTTGATTGGCATGCATGAAGGTACCGACTTTGTCAAGGAATTCAAATTGGATGTGCTTCAAAGTCAACTTGACAAGTTCAAAATGAAGGATGGTGAAGGTGTCGCTGAAATGTAATCTAGGCTTGCTCTCTTCACAAATGAGATTGCCAGCTTAGGAAGTGAAGAGATGACCGACAAATTCATCATCAAGAAGATCCTAAGAGCCTTGGATGGAAAATATGATACCGTGTGCACATTGATCCAAATGATGCGCAATTACAAAGATCTCAAGCCAACGGAAGTCATTGGAAGAATTGTTGCTCATGAGATGTCACTCAAGGATAAGGAAGAGCTCCACAACAAGTCAAGTGGTGCTTACAAAGCCTCATGTGAAGCCCCCACATCATCAAGTGAGAAACAAACCTTCAATGAAGAATTGAGCCTAATGGTGAAGAACTTCAACAAGTTCTACAAGAGTAGAAGCAAGGAAAGAAGTTCCAAGTCAAGGTCCTACAATGACAAAAGATCTTCTAGTCGTGAGTGTAATTGCTACAATTGTGGAAGACCCAGACACTATTCCAATGAGTGTACGGCTCCCTACAAAAGAAGAGAATATTCTCCAAAAAGAAGAAGTAAAAGAGAAGAATCACCATCTAGAGAAAGAAGGAGTAGAGATGAACGTTATGAACGAAGAACATCTCAGAGAAGCAAGGATTCGGAAAGGAAGGACAAGTCATCAAAGAGCTACACTAAACGAAGACATCAAGCTCATGTTGGTGACTGGGTATCCGGCTCTGACTCCGACCATCACTCCGAGAGAAGCTATCACTCAGACTCAGAATATACTCAAGATGAAGGTGTTGCCGGTCTAGCACTCATGTCAACCAACTCCTACAACATATTTGACTCACAAAATGAAGGATTTGGAAGATGCTTCATGGCTAAAGGCCCAAAGGTATCACACCCCGAGTATGTTGATTTCAATAGTGATGAAGATGACTTGTTAGGTGATGTTGATTTACTTGTTGACAACTCTAGTGATGAATACTATGATGAAACGTCAAATAATCATGCTAATCAAGATAAAATGAATGACAATGATAAGGAGAAGATTGAGCTCCTAACTAAAGAACTAAACACTCTTAAGTTAGCTCATGAAACTATCTTATGAGATCATCGAGAACTTTTAAGGACTCATGAGAAGTTACGCTTTGAAAAGCTCAACCTTGAGCAAGAGCATGAGTTTTTAAAAGCAATCAATGATGATCTTCGCAAGAAAAGTTCTTCTTACATTGCCAAGCATTTACTCTTATCTACTAACATGCCTCAAGTCAAGTCTAGTAACAAGAACCAAAAAGATTCTTCCTCTAGTAGTAACTATAATCATGCTAAATCCAATATTGTTGCTTCTAGTAGTTCTCTTGAATCCACTAATAATTCTCTTAGCCAAGTTACACTTGAGCAAGAAAATAGCGTTTTGAAGGGAATTATAGAGAAAGGTGTTTACAAGAGCCTTTCCGGGAGTAAGAAATTCGAGGAAATTGTACGCAAGCAAGGAAGGCATCGGAAGAATCAAGGTGTTGGTTTTGAACAAAAGTTCAATGCCAATGGAGTTGAGTGGGAATAAGATCAATACCCCAAGACGAAGTTTGTTCCTCAACAAGAGAAGTATGATCCTACGGCTTTCAAAGGGACACAAGCTCAAGATGATCTTCCACCACAAGACCACAAGCAAAAAGGCAAGGACAAGCTTCAAGAGGAGATTGATGCATTTGAAGAAGCTCCTAAGGCCTTGGTCAAGTGGGTTCCCAAGACTACATCAAGTTCTACTTCATGAAGTACGACTACAACTCCAAGGATTCCCATCAAGATGATATGGATCCCGAAGAAGGAGAACTAAAGAGTTCTTGAGGGTGACTCCGCCAACATACTTCACTCTTATCATTTTGGCGAGGACAAGTGCAATCAACTTCCACATCTTGCACTAGTTCAAGGAGTCACATACCCTCTTGTTGGTAAGACAAGGGACAAGGTAACCTAATGCTTTCATAGACATCATCTTGTGTGTGCATCACTCTATGTCTATGGATATCCTTGTTTGTTCCTTGTGGGAATAACCCGTGTAGGTATTGAAAGTGCAACTCACTTCAATGGACTGCTCCAAATGATCTACATCAACATTGAGCATCCACATCTTCAACACCGACATGAAGTCATCATCGACAAAACCCAAGGTTAGTTTAACCCTCTTAAGGGGGATCTCACATCTAGGGGGAGCTTTACTCTAAGAATTGAGCTAAAGCAACTCTAATGGTGTGAACACAACAATGCTTTATGTACAAGTGGTAACCCCACTTGTGCTTAAACGATGAGTATGACCTATGATCAAATGTTCTCATTTGACTCCTAAGTCAATATACTCATATATAGATGACCTAGTCATCGCCAATTGCTTGATAGATGCTAGAATTGTGTGTGCATGCTCTGTCACATATTTCATTTGCCATTTTATTGTGTGAGCATGTTGGTTGCATATTTTTACTCATTCGAGGACATCCACTTGTTGTTTTGATTGGTTGGTTTCTTTTCTTTTGCCAAGTGGATGGACAAGAATGCCTAAGAACCTTCTCTAGCTATCTATGCTTTTCTTGTCTCAAACTCTATTCATGCTACATCACAAAGTTTGATCAAGTCAGATTCGAACCACTCTGTGTGAGGAGCACTCAGAGTCCCCGATTCGTCATAGACTTAAACTTCCAAAACCTCTTTGTGTGTTTCAGTCTGACCGATTCATTCATTTCGGTCATACCGAGATCGCTAAGTTGATCTATGTTTTCAATCTCGGTGCAACCGATTTGAACTTTTCGGTCACACCGAGTTACAGTAACTGCTTGCAGTTTTGCATCTCGGTGCCACCGGGTTGTTCCACTCGGTCACACCGACAGGGTCAGGCTATATATACTCATGGGTCAAATTTTGGAAATTCTTTCGAAACTCTTCACCCGCGCATAGCCTGCTTTGCCTCATCGGGTCTCCGGATCATCCCCCTCGTCACCAGCGACCTCCCGCCACTGGTCTCCGTCGCCGGCAATGGGATTCAACTCCGTCGTTGCCGCCATAGAAAGTCCATCGCCGCATTAGGGTATGGATTTGAATCTTTGTGCTATTCTTAACTCCGATTCCTAGCACATTGCATTGCCATGAATCTTGCCACGTTTGAAATCTTCCTATTCAGCAAAACTACTCCATAGATTAGTCTTGGATTGAAAATTTAGGGTTAGGTTTTCGCCGAATTCATCTCGGACCGACCGAGTTGTAGAAATTGATCTCACCAATTTGGCTTAGGCCATTGCACATGTGATTCTCAGTCCGACCGAGAATTGCAAATCGGTGTGACCGAGATTGATTCTCTGTGAAATCCTAGCAGTCTCGGTGCCACCGAACTGTGACTCGGTCTTACCGAGTTCACTAGTTTAGGTTCCAAAAGCTGCTTCGGTATCACCGAGTTTACAAATTGGTAGCTCTGAAATGCTTTCTGTGGAAAACTAAAACTAAGTTTCTGACTCATTTCTTTTGCAAAAAACCTCTCTGCTTTGTGATGCTCATCTACTCTACCTCATCCACATCTATTCACAGGGTCTGCTGTCAGAGTTTGCATCATGTCAGATCAGAGTGACAGTCAGAACAAGTCTGAGGAGCAAGTTCAGATGAGTGAGGGCACTAGTCCCTCCAATACCTCAGATGAGGGTAGCAGGAGCACACCTAGTAACCTGCCCAAGGCAGCTACTAGGACAAGGAAGAAGAGAACCTCAGAGTCTGAAGATGAGGACTATGTGGCTGTTGATGATGAAGCCACATCTAAGAAGAAGGTGCTGAAGAAGGAATTTGGCACAACTGCTACCACAAAGCCTGGTATGAAGACCACATCACTTGCAAGAAGAGTTCCCATGTCTAAAGCCAGAGCCTCTACTCAAGTAACTTTGGAATCTGAACCCAAAGCGGTTGCTGCAGAAGGGAAGAAAAGGAAAGAAAGGGTCAAGAAGACTATGGCTAGAGTTGTTGGAAAGCCCTCAATGATGGAAGAAGAGGAAGAGGTTGCTGCACCAGCACCTAAAGCTCATAAGCTAATGGGAGATGCAATAAGATCAGGGGCTGCTCCATCTGAGCCCAAAGATGTTCCCAAGGCTGCTGTTCCTAAGCCCAAGTCTGCACCTAAGAGGAACACCAGGAGTATTCCAGCTGAAGAGAAGAACAAGGCTCCAGTGCCTGAGGCTGCAGATGATGAAGAAGATGACACACTTGTCTTGAGAAAGTTGAAGCCCAAGATCCCTGACCACAATGATGTACATCCAGTTGCAGAGGACATGAAGCTCAGGAAGGATGCATGACTGAGACTATGGAGACAATCTAATCCCTATGCTGTCAGAAGAAGAACTGCAGTGGACTACATGTTCCACACTAAGGAACAACAGGATTTCTATGAGACAGTTTTGCTTGACAAGAAGCCTATAGTGTGTGACATGAGATGGGTTGACTGGGAGTATATCAGGTAGAATGAAGATCACTATCTAGGAGTATATGACAGCTTCCATGCTTGTGGACTTGATGACTTTGTTGGCCGGAAGCTCACCAAGTGGAATGATGAGCTCATCATGCAGTTTTACTCCACAGCTCACTTCTACCCAGATGGGAAAATTGTCTGGATGTCTGAGGGTACAGGGTACCAATCCACTGTTGAAGAATGGGCTGCGTTGATCAATGCTCCAAAAGAGAATGAGGATGACTTGGATGTCTATGCCAAGAAGAAGAAAGACCACAACTCCATGGCTAGTATGTACAGAGAGATCCCAGATGCTGCACTAGAGACACATAAGTTTGGATCTGTACATTACCTGCTGTCTGGATTGCCTACTATCAACTGGATCTTAAGGCACACATTGCTGCCCAAGTCAGGTGACCACAAGATGATCAAAGGTCATGCAATCAACTTGCTGCATATATTTGATGTGCCTCAAAAATTCAAAGTCATGAGTCTGATTGTGGAAACAATCAAAAGGACTGCTGCTGATCAAAAGAGATCTTGTGGATATGCCCCACACATTCAAGAGCTCGTAAACTCCAAGATGGGCACATGCACATATCTTTTGGACAAGGAGCACCTGCCCATCTATCCTGATTTTGAGGAAAACACCATTGTGATGGATGAAAATGAACCATCATCTGTGCAAGCACAAGAGAAGAAAGAGAAAGCAAGGGCTGAGAAAGCTGTTAAGATGCCAACTGCTGAAGAGGCATCTCAAGTGTTCCTAAAGAGCAAGCAAGATCAGCTTGGCTACTTGATTGGCTCCACCTTGAGGATTGAGAAGGGCTTGGCCACCCTGACTCAAAACCAGGGGAGCTTGGAGAGAATCATAGAACAAAAATTCTATGATCTTGATGTGAAGGTCACTGAGATCCAATCAGTTGTTGAGCAACTTCAGGAGGAAGTGGAGGAGAAGAAGGGCAAGTCTACTACAGATGCATTTGCTAGAGTGCCCAGAGGACAAAGATCTGCTGCAGTGCCTATTCCAGACACCAGAGCTACATAATCTGCACCAGCTACAACTTCAGTGCCACCAGCTCTAGCAGCCACTCCACCAGCTCCAGCTTCACTGACTGATGCTTTCGTCCTTGGAGTCATCTCTACACCACCGCCTGAAGACCAAGCCTGAGAGTCGTTTAGCACTATCCATTTTTTGTGAACTTTTTGGTAACTTGTTGCCAAAGGGGGAGAAAGATGTATAGATCATAGGCTTCGAGAGAGAGTGTTGCTTTTGTTCTCTCTTGTCTTTGGTGGTTGAACTTCGTTATTTTTGTGCTCGCTTGATACATTATGCCTTTTGTGAGATACTTGGATGATCGTGTGTTTGATCATATGCTATGCTACATTAATGCTTGCTGGATGGTATTATCTCCTATATTCTCATATAATCATTCACTTTGCTTGGTGATAAATGCACGTGCTTAATTATTATCATTTTGAGCGCTCCACCAAGATGTATGTGACATGGAAGAGTAACCCGTGATCCTAACTCATTGTGCATTTGCAGTCCAAAGAAACTTTTTAAATAATGCACAAATTTAGGGGGTGCTCTTGCTTTTCATATACTTCCCAAAGCGACAATTGAGGGAGTCCTGGATAAGGGGGTATCCAGACAGCCGAACTATATACTTTGGCCGGACTGTTGGACTATGAAGATACAAGACAGAAGACTTCGTCCCGTGTCCGGATGGGACTCTCCTTGGCGTGGAAGGCAAGCTTGGCGATTTGTATGTAGATCTCCTTCTCTGTAAACCGACTCTGTGTAACCCTAGCCCCTCCGGTGTCTATATAAACTGGAGGGTTTAGTCTGTAGGACTCACGATCATCATCAACAATCATACCATAGGCTAGCTTCTAGGGTTTAGCCTCTCTGATCTCGTGGTAGATCAACTCTTGTAATACTCATACCATCAAGATCAATCAAGCAGGAAGTAGGGTATTACCTCCATCGAGAGGGACCGAACCTGGGTAAAACATCATGTCCCCAGTCTCCTGTTACCATTAGCCTTAGACGCACAGTTCGGGACCCCCTACCCGAGATCCGCCGGTTTTGACACCGACATTGGTGCTTTCATTGAGAGTTCCTCTGTGTCGTCACTACAAGGTTAGATGGCTTCTCCGACCTCCAACCACGCGACCCTAGGCGAGACTTTTCTCCCCGGGTAGATCTTCATGTTCGGCGGCTTCGCACTACGGGCCAATTCGCTTGGCCATCTGGAGCAGATTGATAGCTACGCCCCCGGCCATCAGGTCAGGTTTGGAAACCTAAACTACACCGCCGACATCCGCGGAGACTTGATCTTCGACAGATTCGGGCCTGTGTCAGGAACGCCGAACAATCATGACGTGCACGACCTAGATCGGCAGTCGGAGAGTATTTGGAACATCGCACCTGCTACCGCTCCAGACTTCGCTCCAGAGCGGGTCATGCCTTCCAAGGACGGGTGGATGGACCCCGCCCTGGAGGCCGCACACTCCTCGGTGTTGGAGCCGAACACAGAATCCTCTCCTAAAGGGATCTGTGTCTCCGGACCCCCGGACTCATCTCCGGCAGTGTGTTCTGGACTGCGCGCACTCGTGCCCATCGAATCTAACTGGGCTCCAGTCATGGAGTTCACCGCCGCAGATATCTTTCAGCACTCACCCTTCGGAGATGTGCTGGATTCTTTAAGGTCCCTCTCTCTGTCAGGAGACTCCTGTCCGAACTATGTCCAGCTTGAGTGGGAAGCTGGCGACGAAGAAATTCGTTTCCCACCCACCACCCACTTAATAGCCACGATCAATGACTTGACCGACGTGCTTAACTTCGACTCTGAAGACATCGACAGTATAGACGACGATGCAGGAGAAGAACAGGAACCACCGCCCACACGACGCTGGACTTCCACCTCTTCATATGACATATACATGGTGGATACTCCCAAAGAAACCAATGGGGATGAGGTAACGGAAGATAACCCCTCAGGGAAGAAAGTAAAACACGGGCGTCATCGGCGCCGCTCCAAGCCTCGCCACAGCAATACCGGCACTGGAGAAGAAAATACAGATGGTGCCAAAGAGGAGTACGACCCTGATCAACCTACCTTCGAGCAAGCTGAACAGGAACACGGGCTGGCTAGCCCAGATGAACAGGCGACAGACAGATACTTGGAGGACGATAACTATATGCCTCCCTCCGAAGACGAGGTGAGCCTCGGTGACGACGAATTCGGCGTACCAGAGGATCCCATAGAGCAGGAGCGCTTCAAGCGCAGGCTTATAGCCACTACATGAAGCCTGAAGAAGAAGAAGCAGCAGCTCCAAGCTAACCAAGACCTGCTCGCAGACAGATGGACCAAAGTCCTGGCGGTCGAGGAATACAGACTTGAGCCCCCGAGCAGAGGATACCCAAAACATAAACCGCTAGAAGAAGAGGCCGAAGAGCCTGAACTTCCAGCACAAGATGAGGCTGACCGGCCACCTCGTGGCCGGGATAAAACAGGCTATCAGGCCAGACACCAGCCCGCACCCCCACGCCGGTTCACCATGGCCCGGGGGAATACGCAGGACCTGCAAGACATATTGGAGAACAACGCAGGACAACCAAGATCGATCTACGGATCACGGGGGCGTGCCACAACTCATGACACCGATCGTCATGCCGGATACAATGCTGATAAATCCGGCCAGGCAGGACATTACCGACCAGACCCAATCGGAATACGCCACGACATAGCCCGGCACAGAGGCGCCGCACACCCCCTCTGCTTCACTGATGAAGTAATGGAACATGAATTCCCAGAAGGGTTTAAGCCCGTCAACATCGAGTCATACGATGGCACAACAGACCCCGCGGTGTGGATCAAGGATTTCCTTCTCCACATTCACATGGCCCGCGGTGATGACCTACATGCCATCAAGTATCTCCCACTAAAGCTTAAAGGGCTAGCTAGACACTGGCTGAATAGCCTGCCCGCAAACACCATTGGCAGTTGGGAAAATCTTGAGGACGCATTCCTCGATAACTTCGAGGGCACCTATGTGCGACCACCGGATGCTGATGACTTGAGTAACATTACCCAACAGCCCGGAGAGTCAGCCAGAAAATTCTGGACTCGGTTTCTCACTAAAAAGAACCAAACTGTCCACTGTCCGGACGGTGAGGCCCTGGCTTGCCGGACACCTCGGCCAAGAAAAGCCGAAGACCATGGCGGCCCTCACGACACTAGTGACCCGCTTTTGCGCGCGTGAGGACAGTTGGCTGGCTCGTAGCAACACCGCTCCTGGAAACCCTGGTACGTCAGACATCCGTGACAGTAACGGAAAGCCACGACGCAACAGACACAAGCGTCGAAATAATGGCGACAATGCGGAGGATACGGCAGTCAATGCCGGATTCAGCAACTCCAAATCCGGTCAGCGGAAGAAGCCGTTCAAAAGGAACAATACGGGATCGTCCAGTCTGGACCACATACTCGACCGCTCGTGCCGGATTCATGGCACCCCCGATAGACCAACCAATCACACTAACAGAGATTGCTGGGTGTTCAAACAGGCCGGCAAGATAAACGCCGAGAACAAGGACAAGGGGCTGCTTTGCGATGATGATGAGGAACCCCGGCGTCCGAACACTGGAGGACAGAAGAAATTTCCCCCCAGGTCAAAACGGTGAATATGATTTACGCCACTCACATCCCCAAGCAGGAGCGAAAGCGTGCACTTAGGGATGTCTATGCGATGGAGCCCGTCGCCCCAAAGTTCAACCCATGGTCATCCTGCCCGATCACCTTTGATTGCAGAGACCATCCCACCAGCATCCGCCATGGCGGCTCAGCCGCATTGGTCCTTGACCCAATCATCGACGGATTCCACCTCACGTGAGTCCTCATGGACGGTGGCAGTAGCCTGAACCTGCTTTATCAGGATACAGTGTGCAAAATGGGCATCGATCATCACAAATCAAACCCACCAAAACCACCTTCAAAGGTGTAATTCCAGGGGTAGAGGCCTGCTGCACAGGGTCAATAACACTGGAAGTGGTCTTCGGATCTCTGGATAACTTCCGAAGCGAGGAGTTAATCTTCGATATCGTCCCTTTTCGTAGTGGCTATCACGCACTACTTGGACGAACCGCGTTCGCTCGTTTCAACGCGGTACCGCACTATGCATACCTCAAGCTCAAGATGCCAGGACCTCGCGGGGTCATAATGGTTAATGGAAATATAGACCGCTCCCTCCGTACGGAAGAACATACTGCGGCCCTCGCGGCAGAAGTACAAAGCAGCCTCCTCCGACAAACAGCCAATCCGGCAACGACATCTCCGAACACCGTCAAGCGAGTCCGGAGTACCCCGCAACAGGACAGTCAGGCACGCTAGGAGCTCGATTAGTAATCCGGCCTCCACCCCAGCCCCATTCAAGCAGCGTTCGTACCACGCGTGCACAATTACGCGCTCAAAATACCATGGGCATAGGTGGAGGCGACATGACAATGCGGCCAGAGTGCGGTTCAGCCGCCAGGAGGCCCGCATACCTTTTTTCCTTTTTCAGGACCCCACTTTCGGGCAGCCCCTTCAGAAGAGATCGGATAACCGGACTCATTATGGAGAGGACACCAAGGAGGCAAGAGGCTTTTGCACACAAGGGAATACTCAGGTGGTCTTCTTCAATGATCATTATACCTGCTCTTACATACCCGCATGTAGCCTGCCCTTGGATAGGATATGTCAAATAATCCTACTTTTTCCGCTTAATGCAATAATTGTACACCTACGCCTTGTCGTATTGTCCAAATAAATTGGAAGTAGTACGTAGTGTCAGCTTCTTATTACTGTCTTCATATTTTCTGTTGAATCTTTATTCAATATTGCATCCGTACGTTCTGGTACGGCTATTTTGCCAGGGGCTTCTTATCGAGCCCCATACCATGGCAAGGAAAATTCTGAACGCTTTTAATAGTGCGGCACCCCAAACTTATAACATTATATGCATTAGCTCCGAGTCATGTCTTGGGTCAATAGTTGAGTTAGCCCGGCTCCCTTGTTTTGGTACCTTACATTCCGTTATATCGGCTAAGTTAGCGCAGGGAGAACTACTGCGATTGTGTCTTGGTTCTGCCGGACGAGCACCTCAGTAGAGAAAGCCGAAAACTGACCGTCATGATGCGGTGAGAGCTGGTCGCTGTTCGCGAGGTACCAAAATCCCTAAAGATTTTTTCCGCTTAAGGCGATGAATCGGCTTCGTCCGATTTAGGCGTGTATAGCGCCCCAGTTCAGCTTTTCGAACACTAGGGGCTTCGCCGAAATTTAAATTATAGACTTGTATGGTCAAGTGAGAGTTATAAAGCCGAATAGTCCGATTGCCTTGTTCACTGCGCCAAACATCTCCTTAAAGGACCAAAACTTTGGATAAAGAATGTTTGGGTTTCCACGAACACCCTAGTACTAGTTACAAGGGGGCGGAAGCCGACGACTGGCCTACTTTCAGATTTTGATAAACGACCACAGAGAAGGTAATATTTTAAATCAAACAAAGTGTTGCATAGCACAAATAAACCCGTTCTCATATTACACGGACGACATGAGTACATTCACTCAAAAATTATGTTCTTAGGACATTCATTCGCCACAAGACGAGCGCCTTTCATAACGCCATCATAATATTTCTCGGGGCAACGATGCCCCTTGCCCTCCGGGGGTCCATCCTTCACGAGCTTCTCAGCGTCCAGCTTCCCCAATGCACCTTCGCGCGGGCAAAGGCCCTTCGGGAACCTTCAATGCATGCGGACTGCTTGACGACTTCTAGCCGTGGACAGGCATGCACCATCCGCTTCACCAGGCCAAAGTAGCTGCCGGGCAGGGGCTCGCCAGGCCACATCCGGACTATGAGGTCCCCCATGGCCTGTTCGGCCGCATTGTGGAGTTCGACCAGCTGCTTCAGTTGGTCACTCAGAGGCATCGGGTGTTCGGCCCCAGTATATTGGGACCAGAACAGCTTCTCCGTAGAGCTCCCCTCTTCAGCGCGATAGAACTCCGCAACATTCGAAATGCTGAGTGGCAGATCTTCGAATGCCCCTGGAGAGCTTCGGATTCGTGTAAGTAAAAGAAATGACTCCTCCACATGCTTGCTTTGCATAAAAATGCCTTACCCTCCGCTATCTTCTTGGCTGCCCGGATTTCCTGAAGGGCCTTTTGGGCTTTGGCCTTGGCGTCGGCCGTGCTCTGGAGGGCCTTTGCAAGCTCAGATGCTTGCGTCTTGTAGTCATGCTCCAGGGAGCCGAATTTCTGGCCGAGCTCCTGGAGCTCTTGCTGTACCTCTCCCACACGAGCATCTTGCTTCTCTCGCTCGGCGCGCTCAGTATCCGCCTTGGCTTCGGCCGCGGACAACACTTCCTTCAGGGCCGCCACTTCGGTCGCGGTCCCTATCAAAAGCCATGATGCTTTTTCTTAGCATCACCAACTTTTGATCCTTTATACGACATATGGACGGGGTTTTTCTCACCTTTGTTCGCCTTGAGATGCTTCTTCACGAGGCCGAGCTCTTCTTCAGCCTGCCCCAGGTCGCGCTTGAGTCCGGCAACCTCGGCTATGCACGCAGCGACGGTCAGCAGCAGTGCCTGTTTGATTCATACAGACAAATACTATTAGCTTCCTACATTTTTTAGTTGACCCTCTGTCTGGCTTTTCTTTCCGAACACCAACCAGAGCATCAGGGGCTACTATCTATCAGGTGATATTTCCTCACACTTTCTTTACCTCAAAGCCTGTTAGCAGGCAGGTGCAGGCTTCGGTCAATCCGCTCTTGGCAGACCGCACCTTCTCAATCACCGTACCCATAAGGGTACGGTGTTCATCCTCCATGGAAGCGCCTTGAACCACTTCCAACAAATTATTCGATGCCTCCGGCTGGGCGGGGGTCATCGGCACGGCCGGCTCGCCCCCCTTCCCGAGGGACTGCTTACTGGAATCCGGAACCTTTGTAGGCTCCAGCACAGTAGCCGGCCGAGAGCCAGACTTGCTATGGCTCCCGTCAGCATAATCCATGGGGTTCTCATCCCCCATGTGTCCGGCGCCCGAGATTTTGCCTTGAGGCGTCTCCGGAACCGTCGCCTCCTGCTCGGGCATCCTCCGGGACAACACCTCGGTGTTATCCGCGGGTCGCCGAGAGGTCGCCGTCGGGAGCGAATTCATCTCCGACTCATTCAGAGACTCCTCCGAAGAGGACTCATCGAGACCGGACCCGGCCGGACTGCATATAGGTGTTCGGCGTCATTACAAACTATGAGGTCGAAAGTCGCATGAAAAAATATTATGGAATGCAGATACTTACGACCTCGCTTGGGGTTTGCCCCTGGGCAACCACTCCTCGTCGCTAAAAGCGACGGTCGTGGATTGATCTGGAAGGGACGCCTTGCCCTTCTTCAGCGTCCCGGCCTCCCCCGACGGGGCGGCCTTCCTTTTCTTCTCCTCCCTGGCACGGGGAGGAGGAATTTCTTCATGTTCTCCCCCGTCTTCAGGGGGAGAATCTTCCTCGTCGTCTTCAAATGACGAATCTATCACGGCCCTGCGCCGGTGACCTTTTTTGGTCCCCATGGCCGCCTTCTTGGAACCTTCGCCCCCCTTAGTTGAGGCGGCCTTCTTCTTCTTCCCCTCCTCCCCTTTGTGGGAGGAGTGCGCCTCGTCCTCTTCTGGCGAGGCGTCGAGTGCGGCCTCGTGCCGAAGACCCTTTCGGGTCCCCATGGCCTTCTTTTCGGCCTTTTTCTCCGGCACCTTGTAAGGCGCCGGAACCAGCATCTCTGCTAGGAGTGCGCTTACCGGGTCCTGTGGCAATGGAGCCGGACAGTTGATCCGCTCCGTCGTCTCCACCCGCTCCTGTTCGGTCAACGAGGTGACTTAAGAATCCTCCCCCGAAAGTACTAAGGGAACGTCTCGTAAATAGTCAAGGGACTTACCGGACTGGTGAGGCGCGCTGCGCTAAGCCCCAGGTCCTCGGAAAGGGGAGGAGGGACTTCGCTGGTCTTGAATAGAATTTTCCAGATTTCTTTGTGCGTTGTGCCGAAGAGCTCTAGCAGCATCTGGTGTTCGGCCGGGTCAAACTCCCACATATCAAACGCCCGTCTTTGACAAGGGAGAATCCGGCGAATGAGCATGACCTGGACCATGTTGACGAGCTTGATCTTCTTGTCCCTCATATTTCTGAGGCAGGTCTCGAGTCCGGTCAGGTCTGTGGGTTTGCCCCAGGCCAGGCCCTTCTTCTCCCAGGAGGTGAGCCGCGTGGGGATTCCGGATCTGAATTTGGGGGCCGCCACCCAGTTGGCGTTGCGCAGCTCGGTGATGTAGAACCACCCTGATCGCCACCCCTTTATGGACTCCACGAAGGAGCCCTCGAGCCATTTATCATTGGGCATTTTTCCCACCATGGTGCCTTCGCACTCCGCCTGTTGGCCGCTCACGATCTTCGGCTTCATGCAGAAGATTTTCAGCCACAGGCCGAAGTGAGGCTTGATGCGGAGGAAGGCCTCACACACGACGATGAACGCCGAAATGTTGAGGACGAAATTTGGGGCCAGATCGTGAAAATCTAGCCCGTAGTAGTACATAAGCCTGCAGACGAAAGGGTGAAGTAGAAACCCTAGTCCACGGACGAAGTGAGGAAGAAATACCACTCTCTCCCGAGGCTTCGGCGTAGGGGTAATTTGTCCCTCTGTTGGAAGCCTGTGCGCGATGTTAGCGGCCAGGTATCCGGCCTCCCGAAGCTTGGTAATGTTCTCCTCTGTGACAGAGGAGGCCATCCACTTGCCTCCCGCTCCGGACATGCTGCGGTCTTGTGGAGAAGGTGAGAACTTGGGCGCTGGAGCTCGAGGATGCGAGAACGGATGAGCGAAGGAAGAGGAAGGCGTGTGTGAAAATGGGAGATTCCTGCTCCTTTATAAAGGTGATGTGAATGTGCGCCTTCCCACTTGACTCTCGAAATCTCTTATTTTTCCAGGAACCTCGATTAATGGCGCTGGTTGGGTTACCAATACCTGCGTTGATGGAGATCCCATGATAAGGGGACACGATCTCTGCTTTGACAGGACGTGTCAAAGAAACCGCCTTGCAATGTGTGCGGAAGCAGGTTGAAAACGGTTCGAATAAAAACTGGACCGTGGCGTGATGTCACTTTTCAAAGAATTGTCAACAGATTGAATTCATGGATTATTATTATTCTCTCTATAGTGGTATATGAAATGTTATCTTACAGAGCCAGACACGGTCCTTGTGTTCGGAATTTACCTTGGAGTATTCGAAGATGGAACCCACCTCGCAATGCCGAAGACAATCTACGCGCCGGACTCATCGTCATTGAAGCCTAGTTCAGGGGCTACTGAGGGAGTCCTGGATAAGGGGGTATCCGGACAGCCGGACTATATACTTTGGCCGGACTATTGGACTATGAAGATACAAGACAGAAGACTTTGTCCCGTGTCCGAATGGGACTCTCCTTGGCGTGGAAGGCAAGCTTGGCGATTCGGATGTAGATCTCCTTCTCTGTAAACCGACTCTATGTAACCCTAGCCCCCTCCGATGTCTATATAAACCGGAGGGTTTAGTCCGTAGGACTCACGATCATCATCAACAATCATACCATAGGCTAGCTTCTAGGGTTTAGCCTCTCTGATCTCGTGGTAGATCAACTCTTATAATACTTGTATCATCAAGATCAATCAAGCATGAAGTAGGGTATTACCTCCATCGAGAGGGCCCGAACCTGGGTAAAACATCGTGTCCCCAATCTCCTGTTACCACTAGCCTTATACGCATAGTTCGGGACCCCTACCCGAGATCCGCCGGTTTTGACACCAACAACAATGTTTTTCAATCTTATTGTCATTTGTCGAAGCTGTCATCTATATGTTGTCATCAATTACCAAAAAGGGGGAGATTGAAAGTGCAACTATCCCTGGGTGGTTTTGGTAATTCCTAACAACATATAGCTCATTGAGCTAATGCTATTTCAAGATAAACATTTCAGGAAAGCTCAATGATTGGCATCGCATGGATGAGAAAAGTGGATCCCTCAAAATGCTAAGGACAAAAGGATTGGCTCAAGCTCAAAGCACAAGACTCTACATTTTCTATTTTAGTGATCCAAGATCACATTGAGTCTATAGGAAAAGCCAATACTATCAAGGAGGGATGAGGTGTTTCTTAATGAGTTTCTTGCTCAAGATGCTTATTGATATGCTCCAAAGCCCTCAACTACTTTCTTGCATCCACATATGACCCAAAGCAAAAGTCAAACTCGGCCCCACCGATTCTTTCTATCCGGCGCCACTGAGTTCAGATGTCATAGCCACTGCCACAAACCCTAGTCTTTTCGGTCTCACCGAGATGGGATTGTAATCTCTTTGTTTCCCTTTGTAATGTTTTGGTCCAACCGAGATGAGCGATCGGTCCCACCAAGATTGCAATGCAAACTCTATGTTTCCCTTTCGTAACGTTTCGGTCTCACCGAGATGAGCGAATCAGTTCCACCGAGTTTGCCTGACCAACTCTCTAGTTAGCTTATTACCAAAATTAGTCCCACCGAGTTTGTGTAATCGGTCTCACCGAGATTACGTTATGCCCTAACCCTAACCATATCGGTCCCATTGAGTTGACATATCGCCGAAAATCCTAACAGTCACATTATTTGCTAAATCGGTCCGACCGAGTTTCACGATTCGGTCCCACCGAGATTGGTAAGTTGTGTTTAACGGTTAGATTTTGTGTGGAGGCTATATATACCCCTCTACCCACTCTTCATTTGTGGAGAGAGCCATCAGAAGATGCCTACACTTCCAACTTACATTTTTTGAGAGAGAACCACCTACACTTGTGTTGAGGTCAAGATATTCCATTCCTACCATATGAATCTTGATCTCTAGCCTTCCCCAAGTTGCTTTCCACTCAAATCTTCTTTCCACCAAATCCAAATCCTGTGAGAGAGAGTTGAGTGTCGGGGAGACTATCATTTTAAGCACAAGAGCAATGAGTTCATCATGAACACACCGTTTGTTACTTCTTGGAGAGTGGTGTCTCCTAGATTGGCTAGGTGTTACTTGGAAGCCTCCGACAAGTTTGTGGAGTTGAACCAAGGAGTTTGTAAGGGCAAGGAGATCGCCTACTTCGTGAAGATCTACCCTAGTGAGGCAAGTCCTTCATGGGCGACGGCCATGGTGGGATAGACAAGGTTGCTTCTTCATGGACCCTTCATGGTTGGAGCCCTCTGTGGACTCGCGCAGCCGTTACCCTTCATGGGTTGAAGTCTCCATCTACGTGGATGTACGATAGCACCACCTATCAGAACCACGGCAAAAACATTCGTGTCTCCAATTGCGTTTGCCTGCTCAAACTCCTCCCTTTACCTTCATATGCAATTGTTTTACATTCCGCTGCTATACTCTTAGAATTGCATGTGTAGGTTGATTGCTTGACTTGTGCTAAGTTGCTAAAATCTGCCAAGAACTAAAATTGGGAAAAGGCAAGTTTTTATTTGGTCAAGAGTCTAATCACCCCCCCCTCTAGACATACTTTCGATCCTACAGAGGAGTAGAGGGGCACGGAGCAGACACCATTGTTTGGTGGTCTTTTGCAAGCTGAAGCATTTGTGGCATCCAAGTTACCACTAACCTAGAATCTGCAGGTAAGTCTTTGCATAAAGGATTTTGGATCAGTTACCAACATTTTCTTTTTTAAAATGGTTTCTAATTGAATCCTTACTGAATATTGAAAGTGCGTTATATCGACTAGAGGGGAGTGAATAGGCGATTTTTATGAATTCTTCATTGAGGAATTTGCTGATGAGAAAATTCCTTAGCGAAGAACTACTTGCAGCGGAATAAGTACTCAAAAGTAAACATAACAGAACACAAGCATAGTCATCATGATGAAATGAAGACAAGCATAGAGTACAGAGAGCATAAACACAGGATAACACATGATGAAGACGGACAGATTGAAGAAATTGAACTAAGGAAATTGAGACAGTCTTCAAACAGATATGAATAAGCACACAACACAGTTATGAGGAAATGAAAGAATTGAGGAAATAGAACCAGTAAGCTTGGTGAAGACAATGATTTGGTAGACCAGTTCCAACTGCTGTCTCAGTTGTACGTCTGGTTGGAGCGGCTAGGTATTTAAACCCGAGGACACATAGTCCCGGACACACAGTCCTCACCGTATTCTCCTTGAGCTAAAGTCACATAGACCTCGCCCAATCACTCGTGGTAAGCCTTCAGGTGACTTCCAAACCTTCACCAACTCGGCCAGCGATCCACAATTCCTCTTGGATGCTCTAGACCTTGACGCCTAACCGTCTGGAAGAAGCACAATCTTCAAAGGTAACAAGCGTTGGATCCACGCAGAATCAATCTCTTCAGTGATGCTCAATCACTTTGGGTTTGAAGGTGTTTGGGATAGGGTTTTCCTCACTCGATGATTTTCGCTCAAAGTCCTCGGAGGATGGGATGCTCTCAAATGACAAGTGTCAGTTTCTCTCGGAGCAGCCAACCAACTAGTGGTTGTAGGGGGCAGCTATTTATAGCCTAGGGAGCAGCCCGACATGATAAGACATAAATGCCCTTCAATGATATGACCGTTAGGTGGGTAGATATCTTGGGACAGCTGGCGCGTAGCACAACAACGGTCGAAATTTTGACTCTCAAATTCCTCAGGGCTATCATGATCCTCACTATAGAGGCAACCCGCAGTGGCGAATTCCTAACTCCTTAGTCAGAACAAATGGCTTCAGTCGAAGGGTTTGGTAGGTGTAGGATTTTGAGTTGAGCATCACATGGAAATTTTTCCTTAGTATTTCCTCGACCCCCTTTAACAGTATGGTGTTTCCTATGACTCAAGAAAGAGAAAATGAAACTACGAAAACAAAAGTCTTCACACTTCATGTTCCTTGAATGAATTCCAGGTCTTCAAGGTCACACCAATTTCTTCACTTTCAAAGTCTTCAGAAATCCAAAATCTTCAGTTGAAGAACTTCATTTTTAGGGGTTGACTTTCTCTGTAATTGTCAAACTCCTCATAGACTTATAGACCTGTGTACACTCACAAACGCATCAGTCCCTTAACCTATAAGTCTTCAATACACCAAAATCCCTAAGGGGCACTAGATGCACTTACAATCTCCCTCTTTTTTGTGATTGATGACAATATAGGTTAAGTTTTCAACGGGGATAAACATATGAAGTGTAAATACTGGTATTGAGGAATGTGATTGCAAGATATAGAAGAACTCCCCCTAAAGATGTGCATAGTGAGGAATTTGCTTTTGAAGCAATGCACACTTGAAGAGTAAAATCATGGAGATCTCCCCCTATATCTTGTAATTCATACACGCATTTGACATATAACATGAAGAATTTGAAATGCATGATGAAATATGGTGACTGGTGTAATTCAACATGTGTGTAATGACATTAATGAGGAAAATGAGGAATACGCATGCATAAGAACTCAACAAAAGTATCAGGCCACCATAGAGTTTAAGTTTACAACTCGATCCAGCAAAGTCATCAGAAGAACAAGAGTTGTAACTTAGCAAAAAAATGCCCATATAAGATAAGACCCGCTTGAATACTAACTCAAATTTCTCCCCCTTTGTCATCGAATGACCAAAAGGGTTGAAAATGAGGACTAATGCCCCTGAAGAATATCATGATGATGAAGGAGCGCTAGCGTTGTTGGGGTCGTGTGTCGTTGTAGGGCCTACCGCAGTGTCGTCCAAGTCTTCATACTCGTCCGTGTCGCGCGATGAAGAATATGAACTGGCTACCAAGGAAGGAACCTTGACCTTCTTGTATTTCTTCGGTGGAGGAGCATACCAGTCAAAATCTTCCTGGAGACCCATTTCCTTCAGATCTTCTTCACCATATAAATGTGACGGAATAGCCCAGGTGCGACCGAAGACTTCATGGAGGTAGTAATGGTTTTTCTTCACTGCATTATGTGTAGCAGTCATGTTGTGAAGAATAGAACCAAACTGATGCTTAACTCATTTGTGATTTTGATCCACCTTCTGGTGAAGACTAAGAAGCAGCTCATGGTCAGTCATCACACGAGGAGCAGTGGCTTGAGGATTTGACTTGGGTGCATTGGCAGCAGAATCATGAGTGGCGGAGTCATCATTGGTGGAATAAGATGCAACTTTGCGAAACTGACCATCCAATGGACGAATGCCTTCATAAAAAATAGCAGTGGCCTTGCCCTTTTCATCAGCTGAGGAAAATGTCCACTTGAGGACTTCAATAGGGGGCAAGTAGCTACCATGGTTGAGTGTATCAGCTTTGTAGTTGAGTGAAGACCTTGTTCTGATGAATCTCATAATCTAAGGAGCATAAGGCTTCAGCTCAAATGGAGAAAGTGTAGCGTTTGCCAGAGTCCTCATGAAGAAATCATGATAATTGACAGGGATGCCATGCATGATGTTGAATAGCAGATTCTTCATGGTGCTAACAATTTCCTCATCAGATGAGTCATGGCCTTTGATAGGACTCAAAGTCTTCATCAGAATGCAATAGACTTTTCTTGGCACATACAGTAATTCCTTCACGAGAAAATTGGTCCTTGGGGCTTGACCGAGCTTCAGAGGCTTCATTAGCACTTGAATGTAAGGAGCAGTAAGTTCAGGTTCTTGGTACAGACAACGAGCACCTTCAGGTGGATGACTGATTGGTAGGGCATGAAGTAATTCAGAGGCGGGTGCCTTATAATGAGTGTTTTCGGTCATCCAGTCCAACACCCAAGTGTTGATATCATCAGCATCACTTGTGACGTGCAGCGTTGCGTAGAACTGAAGAATAAGCTCTTCATTCCAATCAACAATGTCAGAGAAAAAGTTGAGAAGTCCTGCATCGTGAATCACACTGAGGACTGGAGAGAAGCAAGGCATTGATTCCATATCCACGTGAGGAATATACTCGTGGTCGAAGACTTTGTCTTTGTTGAAAAGCAGTGAAGAATAGAAATTGGCCTGGCTGGCAGTCCAAAAGCGCTTCCTTATAAGACGAGTAGAGTCATAAGGATTATAATCAGTGAAGAACACGTGCTTGCCGAAGAAGTCACCAGCCTTGAATTTCTGCTTCTTCGAGAAGGGAACCTTTGGCTTGGGCTGAGGAGTATCAGTCAATTGCATCACCACCTCAGGAATCGCAATCTCAGGATCCACAGGCTGTGGAATTTCAGGCTCTTCTTCAGTTGCGGCCTGGGTCTTTAATTCTTCATTGACATTTTCATCAACACTAGTGGCTGGAATTTCTTCATGGACAGATGGGGTTGCATGAGGTTCTTCAGATCCCATTTGTACTTCAGTAGCAACAGGGGACTGAGGAATTTGTTGAAGTGGAGTGAACAGTGGAGAGTTGGGGTGCTGACTTTCCAAAAGTCATCATTCAGCACGGGAGTGGTACAACCAATGTCCACATCTTCATCTGCCATTTCTTCAATGCCGGCCTCTTCAGCACTAAACTGAGGCATAAGCAAGGAGACAACAGGTGTTGAAGGGATTGCATCCACTTCAATTTCTTCATCCAACTGCTCTGACGAAGCAGCAGAAGGAATTTCTTCATCTGATTCACTTGGAATCACATAATCTTCATCAAAAGGAACAAGGTCCTTTGATGGCATGAATGAGACAGGAACAACATCAATTGGGTTGTCAAATGAGCTTGTCAAAGGCTTAATCTTCTTCGGAGCTGAAGAATCTGATGAAGTTGATGCCTTCCTTTTCTTCACAGCTGCACACTAGTGGATGCAGATGGAAGGATTGGAGTTGGCATTGGCGCTGGTGCAGGAGGAGCAGAGGAATTTGGTTCATTTTCTTCAGGCACGACTAATGCAGTAGCCCTGACTTCTTCATTTTCTTTAGGCGCAACACTAGTGGATGCCCTGGCAATTTCTTCAGTGGCTGGAATGCAGTGATCAGCCCTGATACTTTCATTTTCTTCAGCAGCCTGGCTGTCATAAGCGGTGCTGGTATGTTCTTTAGTAGGTTTGACAGATGCTTCAGTTGGAGTGACTTCAATGCGCACAGGGGCAACAACACTTGAAGTGAATGTCTTCGTCAGCTTGACAAACCAGACCTTGGCGCCCTTCCCGTCAGCCTTGTAGGCTTCAAATTCTTCGCTGAGCTTATTGATTTCAGCTTGCAGCGCAATGAGCTGCTCAGGCGAAAGATTGAGGACGTTGTCCTTTAGGTAGCGCTGCTTCTTGTACTACGCTTTCTTCACTGACCTGGCTTGGTCATACTTCCATTTTTCTTCTTCAATGAAGGCAGTCATAACATGACTTTGACCAGGAGTGAGGTTCATCTCATGCAAAGGTGTGTTCGGGTCCTTGTGCCATAGATCGATGAAATCTAGGATCAACTTCAGATCCAGTAACATTGGCATATTGCTGCCTTTGGCTCTAGCGGCCTTGACCTACCTGTCTCTGATGATTTCGGCAAGTTCTTCATCATCAGCCTCATCATCATCAGATGGCACTTGAAAGGCGATCTGCTTCTTGTGAGGATTTGGTCGAGAGCCTCATCCAGTAGTGGCCTTTTTCTTCAGCAGAGAGGGGCCAGTTGAGGAATTTGGTGCAGCTGAGGAACTTGCAGACGCTCCTGAGGCAATTGAGATGCATGTAGTCCTTTGGCACGTGGCAAGATGCACAGGTGCAGAGGATTTAGTTGGAGCAGCTGAGGACTTTGTGAGGAGGAGCAGTTTCAGGAGTTGGCCTTGAGGGCTTTGAAGAATCTGGCTGTGAGGGCATTGCTGAGGAACTTGGTCATGAGGGCACTGAGGGTGAAGCACTTGGCTTGTGAGCAGGCTTCTTAGCCATGGCTTCTTCGTCTTGCTTGCAGAGGCCTCAGCAGCTGTAGTGGCAGCAACAGAGTCTTCATTGAATTTCCTCACTGCTTATTTTGCCTGTTTGGCCAGTTTGGCCTGGCGCTTTGCCCATTCACCAGGATAATCCTCACCGCGCTTGAGGCTGGTTGGATCTGCCAATTGGCCAGGTGCCAACAGAGGTCTTGGGCATGGAGGGTTGAGAGCGAATTTCTTCATATACTTGGGAGTAACATATCTATACTCCCTCCATTCCCGTTGCCATCTCCTCTCTATCCTTTGTATGCGCACCTTGCGCTGATTTTTGCCCTCTTTGCCAAATTTGGTCTCATCGGGAGTGCAATAATCCTTGTATGTGTCATCAGGGATCTCGAAGGCAGTATTGACCTCAGGCCTCTTTCCACCCTTCTGTGGCTTCTTACCATCAGCCATTTTTTTCAGCTGAGGAATTTGAACAATGGAATTCTCTGAAGATGTATGCAACTTTTCTTCGAGGAACGCTGCAAATGAGTTGAGTTGATGAGAACCTAGTGATTCAGCATCAGACACGAGTAACTGTGAACAGAGTATAGTTGCGAGGAATTTGGAGAGGTCATATGCGTTCTCAGAAGGTTTTTCAAAAAGAATAAGTTTGAGGAATTTGACCAGATGAGTCTTCAAGAATTTCACTTAGCATGCTTTGTCTTAGGTTCCAGAGTTGTATAGATCGAAGATCCACACAATTGAGGAATCTTGAAGAAAAATTATTGCTTAGAGAAATGAATCAAGAGCAGATGACATGTGAGGTGTTCAATGTGAGAAGATTTGAAGAATAACACCTTTGAAGATTTTTAAGAAAACATTTGAATCAAAGATGGCAGTAAAAGTAACTTTTAATTAACCTTGATGAAGAACACAACGAACTGGGAAGTGTAGATGTGAAGTTCGTCAATTCAGATCTCCCACGCCCTAACTTGGCAAAGGAAGACAACTACGGCAGCGGCGGAGTGAAGAAATCCGCAGCCAGCGCGAGTACGACGGCGACGAGGTCAAGGCAGTGAAGCTCTTCCTCACCGGCAACGATGAAGTAGCGGCGGCCCTAGGGTTTGAGAAGCTCGAGCGGGAGTGATAATGAGCGGAGTAAAAACGAAGTGAGGAAGGGGAGGGGGTATTTATAGTTGGAGTGAAAAACTGTACGCTCGAGGAAATCGGACGAACGTGCCCCTGACCCTTCTCATTCGCTTGACATGTGTCACCCACGTACTAAGAGGTGGCAATCGTGTGAGATCGTGGGTGAATAGAAAAGTATTATCATGGGAAGCGGAACTGTTGCAAAGCCGAAAATTTAGATAAGATAAGTTAAAAGTTTCGTTCGCAAATTCTTCAGCTGACAAGGACACAGTGAAGATTTTGAACGATTTTCAAATAGAACGCACATGAAGAATTGTGAAAAGATTGGGTTGAGTTTAGCATAGAGGGGGAAGGGTCCGATCACATTCACTTAGCAGAAAAAATCAACTTGAAGAATTAGCAATAAGTGAATGCTGTAGAGGACATAAACTCATATATGTATAATCAAATGAAGAACAACGACAGGAAGAGTGAAGACAATGCAAAGTTGAAGAATTTGAAAAACTAAGGAAAAACTTAAATTGAAGATTTTCAACTTTTGGTGGTGGCGTAACCCACCGTATAAAAAAGCTGATTTCAGACACCGCGTACAATTGCCGTAGGGCTCTAAGAATCAATTTCTTCGTTAATTTCTTCACACTTAGAGGGTTAGTCTTCATTGATTGAAGAAAAATGTTACTTTTTGTGTTGCACATCTAATCATCAATTTTGCATAAGTGTTAGGATGAGTGTCCTTTTTAAAGAACATTCAAAGATTCTAGGATATTTAGCTCACATCACAACTTGCTAAATCTCTTCTCATCCAAGGGCTTAGTGAAGATATCGGCCAGCTGGTCTTCAGTGCTTGCATGGTGTATGGAGATGTCGCCCTTCAACACATGATCACGAAGAAAATGATGACGAATCTGGATGTGCTTTGTCTTTGAGTGCTGAACTGGGTTATGAGGAATCTTGATAGCGCTCTAATTGTCGTAGTAGAGAGGCACATTCTTCATGGTGATGCCATCGTCCTTGAGTGTTTGCTTCATCCATAGTAATTGAGCACAACACGATCTAGCAGCAATGTACTCAACTTCTACAGTGGAGAGTGAGACGCAGTTCTGCTTCTTCGAGGACCAACATACCAAGGATCGTTTGAGGAAATGGCATGTGCCAGATGTTGACTTGCGGTCCACACGATCTCCAGCATAGTCAGAGTCTGAATATCCAATGAGATCAAAGGAAGAGCCCTTGGGATACCATAATCCAAGTGTTGGTGTGTGAGCTAGATATCGAAGAATATGCTTCACAGCCTTATGGTGTGATTCCTTCGGTGTAGCTTGAAATCGGGCACACATGCAAACACTAAGCATAATATCCGTCCTAGATGCACATAGGTACAATAAAGAGCCAATCATGGAACAGTATACCTTTTGATCAAAGTCTTTACCATTTTCATCAATGCATAGATGGCCATTTGTGGGCATAGGAATTTTGACGCCTTTGCAGTCTTGCATGCCGAATTTCCTCAACACATCCTTGAGGTATTTCTCCTGAGATATGAATATGCCATTGCGCTGTTGACAAATTTGAAGACCTAAAAAGAATTTCAATTCTCCCATCATAGACATTTGATATTCTTCACTCTTCATATAGGCAAATTCATCACTATATCGTTGGTCAGTACAACCAAAAATGATATCATCAACATAAATTTGGCACACAAACAATTCACCATCATAAGATCTAGTGAAAAGAGTTGGGTCGAGTGAACCGGGTTTGAAGCCTTTCTTCATGAGGAATTCCTTCAAAGTATCATACCACGCCCAAGGGGCCTGCTTGAGGCCATACATGGCCTTATTGAGTCTGAAGACTTTGTCAGGATACTTTGGATCTTCAAAACCTGGGCGTTGAGCAACATATACTTCTTCCTGAAGCTTACCATTGAGGAATGCACTTTTCACATCCATTTGATATAAAGTGATATCATGATGGTTAGCATAAGCAAGTAATATGCGAATAGCCTCAAGTCTAGCAACAGGTGCAAAAGTTTCATCGAAATCAATTCCTTCAACCTGTGTGTAGCCTTGAACTACAAGCCGTGCCTTATTCCTCACTACACGGCCATTTTCATCTTGCTTGTTGCGCTAGATCCACTTTGTGCCAATGATATTGTGCTTGCAAGGATCTGGACGTTTGACCAGTTCCCAAACGTTGTTGAGCTCGAACTGATGTAATTCTTCTTGCATAGCTTGAATCCACTCAGGCTCCAGAAATGCTTCATGTACCTTAGTGGGCTCTGTGATAGAGGCAAAAGCAAAGTGCCCACAAAAATTAGACAAATGTGAAGCTTTTGAGCATGTGAGAGGACCTGGTGCTTCAATGTCATTGATGATTCTCTCAATTTGCACTTCGTTTGCAACGCGAGGATGAGCGGGTTGTCGTCGAGGAATTTGATCCGCATTTTCGTCAGGACCATTTTCCTCAGCACTATTTTATTCAGGTGCACCAGCTCGACATTCTTCACGTTCTGGAATGAATTCTTCAGCAGAATCTTCGGTAGGAATGACATCCTCAGTAGCCTTGAACTTGATAGATTCCTCAGGTGATGGTTCATCTATCACAGAAGGTAGGTGCTCTCTTTGCGAGCCATTAGTTTCATCGAACCGCACATCTACAGTTTCAACAACTTTGTGAAGAACGTTGTTGAAGACTCTGTAGGTGTGCGAGTCCTTTCTGTAACCATGCATAAAACCCTCATGTGCTTTCGATGCGAATTTAGAATTGTGATGGGGATCTCTAATCCAACATTTAGCACCGAAGACTTTGAAATAACTCACATTGGGCTTTTTGTCAGTGAGGAGTTCATAAGCAGTCTTCTTGAAGAATTTGTGAAGATATACTCTATTGATGATGTGGCACGCAGTATCAATTGCCTTAATCCAGAAGCGACGAGGCGTCTTGTATTCATCAAGCATAGTGCGAGCCATCTCAACAAGAGTTCTGTTCTTGCGCTCCACGATGCTATTCTGCTGAGGAGTATAAGGAGCAGATAACTCATGAGTAATACCAAGTTCATTAAGATAGTCATCAAGACCAGAATTCTTGAACTCGGTCCCATTGTCACTTTTGATGTGCTTGATCTTCACACCAAAGTTGGTTGAAGCCTTCGAGGAAAATTGTTTGAAGACTTCCTGCACCTCATGTATGTAAGTGACAATGTGCACCCATGTGTAACGAGAATAATCATCAACAATAACAAAGCCATATAGAGATGCATCATTTGTAACTGCAGAATAATGATTAGGACCAAAGAGATCCATGTGAAGCAATTCAAATGGTCGAGTGGTAGTCATGATAGTCTTCGCTGGATGTTTGGCCTTGGTCATCTTTCCAGCTTCATAGGCTCCACACAAATGATCCTTGAGGAATTTGACATTCTCAATGCCAATGACATGCTTCTTCTTCGCAAGCGTGTGCAGATTCCTCATGCCAGCATGACCAAGTCATCGATGCCATAGCCATCCTTCTAAAGCTTTTGCAAGTAGGCATATGGCTGGTTGTGGTCCTGTAGAGAAATCAACAATGTACAAGTCTCCTCTCCTAAAGCCTTCGAAGACTTTGGAATTGTCAGCTTCCATGATAACAACACAACAATATTTGCCAAAGACAACAACCATATCGAGATCACAGAGCATCGAGACAGACATGAGGTTGTATCCTAAGGACTCGACAAGCATGACTTTGTCCATGTGTCGATCCTTTGAGATCGGAACCTTACCTAGACCCAATACCTGACTTTTTCCTTTGTCACCGAAGATGATATGCTTCAGATGCGATGGTGATAAGGGAGCATCCATCAATAGATTCTTGTCACCAGTCATGTGATTCGTACATCCACTATCGAGGACCCACTCATTGGCTTTGGGTTGATCATCCTGCAGATGAATTAGTGCAACTTACGAACTCATATACTTCATCAGTGAAGAATATGACATCAATATCATCAGATCAATTTCATCAAGCAATATAACAGGTAAAACGGTATGACGACGTGAGAAATGAGAGTTCATTTCTTCATGATTAGCCTGCGTCCTTTCAGGCAATTTTCAGGTCTCCAGCAAATTCTTCAGACGTTTTAAGCACGTATGGAGACCTGACCCTGCATAAGAGATTAGTTTTTTTCTTCACCACCCACATCTGAAGGGGTGGTAAAGAATTCATCACTCTGCGACCTCCATATGAGAAAGGTGGCATAGAAGCCAGTCCACTTCGTTTCACATAAGAGGAGTTAGGATAAGCATATGAATAAGCAAAGAAATTCTTCGAGGACTTATGAATATAATGATTAGAAGAATAATGCTCATATTCATAGCCCTTAGCTCTTCCCTGCGAAACAGAGGGGTTAGCACGATGATGCTCATATGAGGACTTTGATCCTTTTGAGGAATTTGATCCACGCGAGGTATTTGGTCAGTATGAGGACTTGGATCCATATGAAGAATTCGGTCCATATGAAGAATTTGATCTGGAGTTCCTATTCTTCACATGTGGTGTCATGAGGACATTCACCTGAAGACTTTCAAGGCACTTTTTGGGAACCCAGATTTTCTTCATAGGGAACCGTTCCTGCAGTTAGTACCAACATATCTAGCAAATACTTCACCATTCTAATTTTTGAACAGTTTATAGTTGGAGTCAAATGACTCATCAGAAGAATGAGGAGATTCACATGTAAAGCCAGATAAATTGGATGGATCAACTGGAGGTCCCTTTGCAGCCACCCATGAGGTTTTGGGCTACTGCTCAGGCTTCCAATATGTTCCATCAGCATTGAGTTTCCTCTCAAAGGCAATACCCTCTTTCCTAGGGTTCCTGTTGAGGATCTGCTTTTTAAGCACATCACAAAGAGTTTGATGCCCTTTGAGGCTTTTGTACATGCCTGTCATGTACAATTCCTCCAGCCCTGCATCATCAGTGATACTAGCAATGTCCTCAAATGAGGAATTAGTGATAGCAGAGACAGATGAAGAATTTGTAGCATTAGAAGCATTTGAACATTCAGGTGAAGAATTAGCAATTTCACATTCAATGCACTTCAAACATGGAGGAACAAATTCTTCCTGAGTAGCGCTGATTTGTTGAGCAAGTAATGAATCACGCTCCTTCTGAAGATCTTCATAACTCACTCTTAGCTTCTAAAGATCTTGCTTTCTTTGAAGAAATTCATAAGAAAGCTTCTCGTGATTAGATAAGAGAGTGTTATGATGACCTTGAAGGTTGTCAAACCGAGACTGAAGTCTCTGAAGATTTTCACTCAAGGTTTTAGTGTGATCCATTTCATCACCCAACATATCATCACTTTTGTCTAGCATGTTTTGAACCTTTTCAAAAGCCTTTTGTTGTTTCACAGCAATCTTAGCAAGTTTAGAGTAGTTGGGCTTGAGGTTTTCATTAGATTCATCCTCACTAGATTCAGAGAAGGGGTAGTTAGTTACCTTGGCACCCTTTGCCATGAAGCAATAGGTGGGAGCATAGTCATCATTGCCTTCATCAGCCTTGTTGGTGATACCATTTTCTTCAGAGTTGAAGATAGACTTGCTGACGAATGCAGTAGTGAGAGCTAGGCTCTCCACACTAGACTCGGACTCCTCAGATGCCTCCTCTTCATCATGTTCCTCAGATTAAGCCTCAAAGTCCATTTCCTTGCCAATGAATGCTCGAGCCTTCTTGGAGCTGCTCTTCTTGTGAGATGAAGATTTTGAGGATTTTGATGATGAAGACTTTGAAGATTTCTTCTTTTTCTTCGCATCATCAGAACTGTAATCCTTGTACTTCTTCTTCTTTGATTCCTTATCCCACTGAGGACAATCTTGAATGTAGTGACCAGGTTTCTTGCATTTGTGGCATAGCCTCTTCTTGTAGTCACTGGATGAGGAATCATTACACCTTGAGGATTGTCCAAAGCGACCACGTCTTGAAAACTTCTGAAATTTCTTCATGAGCAGTGCTAGTTCCTGGCTCAGTTCATCGGGATCACCAAGCCTACTACCAGAGTCTTCATCTTAAGACTCAGAGACTGCCTTGGCCTTCAGAGCATGTGATCTACCATAGCTCAAACCATAGAGATCTCTCTTCTCAGCAAGCTGGAACTCATGAGTGTTTAGTCTCTCGATGATATCAGCGAGATCAATTGACTTGTAATCAGCACACTCTTGAATCATCAGTGCCAGAGTATCAAATGAAGAATCAAGCGATCTCAGCAATTTCTTCACCACCTCATGGTTGGTGATGTCAGTAGCACCAAGTGCTTGAAGCTCATTTGAGATGTCAATGAGGTGATTGAAGGTTTGTTGAACATTTTCATTGTCGAGTCTTTTGAAGCGGTTGAAGAGATTGCGAAGAACGTCAACATGAGAGTCACGTTGAGTTGAGACTCCTTCATTCACTTTGGACAGCCTATCCCAGATAAGATTAGCAGTTTCCAAAGCACTCACTCTTCCATACTGCCCTTTGCTCAGGTGGCCACATATGATATTCTTCGCTTGAGAATCAAGTTGCTTGAATCTCTTCACATCAGTAGCGTTCAGAGAAGGTGTGACTAAGGGAACGCCATTTTCCACAACATACCAGAGATCGTTATCAATTGCCTCAAGATGCATTCGCATCATATTCTTCCAGTAGGGGTAGTTCGTTCCATCGAAGGTAGGACACCCAACAGAGACCTTGATCATACCTGCGGTCGACATAACTAAAACTCCAGGTGGTTAAACCAAAATCGCACAGAACAAGGAGTACCTTGCTCTGATACCAATTGAAAGTGCGTTATATCGACTATAAGGGGGTGAATAGGCGATTTTTATGAATTCTTCACTAAGGAATTTGCTGATGAGGAAATTCCTTAGTGAAGAACTACTTGCAGCGGAATAAGTACTCAAAAGTAAACATAAACGAACACAAGCATAGTCATCATGATGAAATGAAGACAAGCACGGAGTACAGAAAGCATAAACACATGATAACACAGGATGAAGACGGACATACTGAAGAAATTGAACCGAGGAAATTGAGACAGTCTTCAGTCAAAGTCTTCAAACATATATGAATAAGCACACAACGCAGTTATGAGGAAATGAAAGAGTTGAGGAAATAGAACCAGTAAGCTTGGTGAAGACAATGATTTGGTAGACCAGTTCCAACTGCTGTCTCAGTTGTACATCTGGTTGGAGCGGCTAGGTATTTAAACCTGAGGACACACAGTCCCGGACACACAGTCCTCACCGTATTCTCCTTGAGCTAAAGTCACAAAGACCTCGCCCAATCACTCGTGGTAAGTCTTCAGGTGACTTCCAAACCTTCACAAACTCGGTCACTCGGCGATCCACAATTCCTCCTGGATGCTCTAGACCTTGATGCCTAACCGTCTGGAAGAAGTACAATCTTCAAAGGTAACAACCGCCGGATCCACGCAGGATCAATCTCTTCACTGATGCTCAATCACTTTGGGTTTGAAGGTGTTTGGGATAGGATTTTCCTCACTCGATGATTTTCGCTCAAAGTCCTCGGAGGATGGGATGCTCTCAAATGACAAGTGTTAGTTTCTCTCAGAGCAGCCAACCAGCTAGTGGTTGTAGGGGGCGGCTATTTATAGCCTAGGGAGCAGCCCGACAAGATAAGACATAAATGCCCTTCAATGAATGACCATTTGGTGGGTACATATTTTGGGACAGCTGGCGCGTAGCACAGCAACGGTCGGAATTTTGATTCTCAAATTCCTCAGGGCTGTCATGATCCTCACTGTAGAGGCAATCCGCACTAGCGAATTCCTAACTCCTCAGTCAGAACAAATTCCTCAGCAACCAGAAGAACTTCGTCTCTGTTACTGAAGAAATTGACTGAACTGTATGAGATTTCCAATGGCTTCACCCCAAGGGTTTGGTAGGTGTAGGATTTTGAGTTGAGCATCACATGGAAATTTTTCCTTAATATTTCCTCGACCCCCTTTAACAGTACGGTGTTTCCTATGACTCAAGAAAGAGAAAATGAAACTACAAAAACAAAAGTCTTCATGCTTCATGTTCCTTGAATGAATTCTAGGTCTTCAAGGTCACACCAATTTCTTCACTTTCAAAGTCTTCAAAAATCCAAAATCTTCAGTTGAAGAACTTCATTTTTAGGGGTCGACTTTCTCTGTAATTGTCAAACTCCTCATAGACTTATGGACCTGTGTACACTCACAAACGCATCAGTCCCTTAACCTATAAGTCTTCAATACACCAAAATCACTAAGGGGAACTAGATGCACTTACAAATATTTTTTTGTGCTGATGCAGAAAAAGGCAAAGATTTCCAAAGTGGTTAATGACTTGTGCAAGGCAGTAACTGAACAATTTGGCACCTTCATTGAGGCAGTTGCCAAGATCGATGACGAGGAGCCGGATATTGATCCCTACGTACAGTAGTCATCAACGGGAACCGGGACATCACGCCGTGCTCCAAAAAGAAAGAGATAGGTTTCACCTATACAAGAAGAAGAAGAGTTTGTTGAGGAGGAGTCAGAAGATGTTGACGAAATGAGAGCAGCGCTAGATGTTGGAGATGACGAGGACACATATGAGGATGAATCAGAGGAGGAGGACAAAGAGGAGGATGACAAAGAAGAAGATGCAGAGGAGGAGGAGGAGGAGGAAGAAGAAGAAGAGGAGAAAGAAGACAACAAGGACAAAGAAGAAGAGGACAAAGGAGAGGAGGAGGACAAGGAAGAAGATAGTGAGGCAGAGGAGGAGGAAGAAGAAGATGAGGCCAAAGAGGGGGATGGAGACAAAGGTGCAACAGTTGATGGCAGTGAGGGGGAAGGAGATGACGAGGAAGAAGATGAGGATGTTGATCGTGATGATCAAGGGGGATCCAATGGAGGCAGTGACAACACCGATGATGATGATGACAATGGCCCTGGTTCTGGGGGTATAGGCGGCAACACAACTAGGGGGACTAGCAGCTCTGCCAACCCTGGCAGTAGCAGCAACTCAGTGAGCAGTAGGAGCACACTACAGATGTTGATTGACAAAACTTTCTGGAAAGAGAAGCATTTACCAAAGTCAAAGAAAAATGACGAAGCGGAGTCTCAGGGGAGCATTGATATGTTCAAGCTGTGCAACTTGAAGCCAGCTTTGCCAACCACTTTCCCCGTGCCAGACTTTCATCACCAAGAGATGTGTCAGAAAATTGATTTTTTCCATTGATCAGAAGTTGTTCTTATTAAGCGAGGCTGAAAAGAATCAAGTTGACGTGGAGGAAGTAGGAAAGGGTCTTGACTGGGTTCATTCAAAGGCAAAATACAAGGAATATTTCAAGCAGCTTCCAGATATAAGCTCCAGCAAGAGCAAGCATCATTCATGGCAAACCCTCATGTGGTCTAGAAGCGCAAAGCAGTTTCAATGAAGAAGAATCTGGAGTTGCCTCAAACCAAGGAGAAGATGGTGAGGCACTACTGTAGGATGCTGCTAACGCGACGCTACGATCAGAGACCTATCGACGAAACTATGTGTGATGCAATAATCGCAAACGGTGGTGTGAAAAAACCATCAAAAAAGGTTCAAAACATTTGCGATGGCGGAGACATCAAACACGGTTCAGATTTTAGTTACGTGTGCGATGCTGGGCATACGGTTGATCTAGCAGAACTGTTTGCGATGAGGAAGAACAACAGAAACGGACAGCCATATCAATGTGTGTGCGATATACGGCATACAATTCCCTCCGATGAACTATGTGCTATTAGGGAATGCAACAGAAACGGCCAGCCAGATCAAGGTGTGTGTGATATACGGCATACGGTTCACTCGGACAAACTGTTTTTGATTAGGCAAAAGAATGGAAACGGTTCATCTTAACAAGATGTGTGTGATATGCGGCATTTGCGATCAGCCAAAAGAACACAAACGATTCATGTAAACCATATGTATGTGATACGCAGCAAACAACCCACTCGGATGAACTATTTGCGATGAGAAATCATAACACAGATGGTTACTATAGTAAGTTTGTGTGCGATTCTGTTTGTACAAAAGATTTTGAAAAACGCAAACTATTTGCTTGCGGTGGCTAGGAGTATCACACACGATGCGTCTACGAGTACTCGTGTGTGATGATTAGTAAGTTAAACAGAATGAACATCTGCAATGGTGATATGTTGATCATGGAGTCCGAGAAGACCGTCGTCGGAAGGCCGCCGGCTCAGCTTTTTAGCATATATTTTATTATAATTGTATGCATAAGTAGGTCGTGAGTGTTTTGTGCATTGCCGCATGTGGCGTTTTAAATTATCCTCAATATGTAAGACAATTATTTACCGTTGCCATTGTAAACTTGCCTCAACGGTGAGCAGAGCGTGCACAGGGACGCCATGGACCCGGCAAAAAAGAAAAAAGCAGGGACGCCACGGCGAGCAACCACGTGGTCAACCTTCTGGCACCCCATGGGAGACGCGACAACACATCCATAGGACACGATGGTGATATCATGATCGTGTGTGATAGTGGGCAGACATGTACACGTACATCCGAGAACAAGGGCCCACATTTCGGGCTTCCGATGCGCGGCATACAGTTGATCCAAAAGAACTGTTCGCGATGAGGCAGAACAACCGAAACGGGGCTTTGTAGGCCCAGAACCATGAATAAAATTTGACTTTGTTTCTCATCACATTGCAGATTACAACGCAATAAGTAATTGCAAATCTGTTCACACCGATCAAACTAATATGTGTTTTCACTTAGCACCGGGTTATAAAAAACTACCCACTCGAGAATTACTTCACAGTTCCTATCCTCATCACCCACAAAACTAGTCTTTCCTGTCAAGTCGTTCCACCATGAACAGTAGGAGGAGTTTCGGGTGGGCATATAACCAGGCAGCAAAGACCAAGGCCATAGAAGCACTAGAGAGGTCCCACCGTGAAGCGACATCTGCAACAGAGATGTCCCGGCGCGCCGCGGAGCCCTCGAATGAGCTCTCACGGGCACGCGAGGGCTCTCACAAACGCACTCGCCGCGTCGGTGATTGCGACGAGCTGACGTTGTTGAAGTCCTTGGCCGGTGACGGTGACATTCTCGCTGGCCTCATTAAGTAGCAGGAGCTGGTCAACGGCTTGATGAAGCTGCTCGAGATCAGCGATGCCTCCGTTGACAAGGCGACCGGCCTCGTCGAGCAACTCATGGGTGGCAATGCGAAGCTCCTCAAGGTGCTCGCCGAGAAGGAGGAGGAGGCCGCCAACTGGAAGATGTTGCATGAGCAGAGCAGTGCCTCGGGGATGACACTGACAACGATCGTCGAGGAACTGATGGGTGACTTGAGGAAGCTTCGAATCGAGCGCGAGCAGGAGGTGGAGGAATCCGTGGCTGCTTTCAAGCAAAGTCGTGAGGAGTTAAGGAAGGAGCTGGAGGATGTCATCGCCCGGCAATCCATCAAAGGGTAGATATAGTAGGGATCTAGATCGTTGTCTGTGATTTCCTTCTTTTCTTGCCCCCATGCCTTCCGATCTTTGACGTATGTGGCATTTAAAACTATCCGGAATATGTAAGACAAATATTATCTGCGCCATTGTAAATTTGTCGTCATACTATCCGTTGCCATTTTATTTGTCATTGTATTATCCGTTTCCCTATGTGGTAACTTAAATTAGGCATGAATACGAGTTGAAAACACGAACAAAGCAAATGATGCCATGGGATCACAACCAAACACCCTCTGTCCACCCCTAAAAAAACCTCCATCCAGGCGCTTTAATTAACCCATTAATGGAGAAGTTTTGAGCGAGGAGGGCGGCGGCTGGTGCATGGAGGTCAAATAGCTCGCTTCCTGGTGAGCATGGGCAGCCTTGCTTCTCGCACGTGTCTCGTTGAGCCTGCGAGGTGGACATGATGCACGCGTCCCGTCGAGCCTGTGCGGCGGACTGCTTGCACGCGTCTCGTCGAGCCTGCACGGCAGACTTCTCGCGCTCATCCCGTCTAATCAAACAGCTGCATGCACGCCACTAAGTATGGTTAAATATTGACACGATCCATATAATACAACCGTTTGTGATAGTAACGTGTCAGCTTATTGTTTCAAAAAGGACTTCGTTGGCTACTAATGTGTGTGCCTCTTCTCAAACTGGATGATTTTTTTTACCACGTCATATATGTGCCATGTCATGAAACCATGCCAAGTTTCATGTTTTTTGGGTGAGTTTTTGATTTACTAGGATTTAAATACTGAGATTCTCAATGTTTCAGGATGACGACAAGTTTGTGATTCATTCCCATTCCTTAAATGAGACCTAAACATGCACCCAATGACACATGTACGATTTCCCGCCCATTTTGCTTCACTGGAGCATGTGCTTGTAGTTCAAATTTGAATTATGGATTACATTAAATGCATAGAAAACTTAATTGGTAATATATACAATGGCCAAATGGACCATAAACAGTTTCAAATTTCGGCACGACTTTCCTGTTATTCTATGTTGCCTATAGAAAACAAAGTTCAAGGCTTGAAGAGGCACGATTATCATTTCGCCAACTGAAACCACGAGGGTTGCGAGAAGCTTCGGTTTGTAAGAGGCTTGTAATATAGCTTCGCCCAAATTGGACAATTGTATGTACCATGTGGTGACACCCTGCCAAGTTTCACGATTTCCTGGTGAGTTTTGGATTTACAGAGATTTATAAACGGTTCGCAATGTTTGTGGGCAAGGCAGGACCGCGAGATGGTTGAATTCAATCCCATTCGTTCCATGCGACCTAAACATGCAACCCAAGGACACACATGCACGTTTTTTCTAGCCATTTTGGTGCACTGGAGCATGTATTTGTAGTTCAGATTTGAATTATGGACATGAAATGCCTAGAAAACTCAATTAATGAATAAAAAGGGTCAAACAAACCCTGAATAATTTCAAAGTTCAGGGCGAATCTCCCGTTGTTCCGTGTTACGTGTAGAAGAAAATACAAGGCTAGAAGAGGGAGTGATTATTGTTTGCCCACAAGGGGACACGTTTCCCTATCGAAACCACGAGGGTTCTTGCGACAGGCTCCTGTTTGTAAGAGGTTTGTAATAAAGCTTGGCCCAAATTGGCAATGTTTTTACCACAACATATATGTGCCATGACGTGACACCTACCACCTTTGATGACTTTCTGGTGAGTTTTGAATTTATGGGGATTTAAAAACCGAGATTCCAAATGTTTGAGGACGAGCCAGGATGTCGGTAAGGTTGTAATTTGTTCCCATTCCCGGCATGGAACCTAAACATGCACCCAAGGACACATGTATAATTTTTCTAGCCATTTTGGTGACATTAAATGCCTAGGAAACTCAATTAGTGTATAAAAAGGCCAAACAAACCCTAAAAAAGTATAAATTTCAGCAGGGATATCATGTCGTTCCATGTTGCCCGTAGAAGAAAATACAAGGCGAAAAAGGCAGTGATTAAGTTTCGACAACAAGGGGAACACGTTTCCATATCAGAACCATGAGGCTTCTTTGAGAGAAGCTCCGTTTTGTAAGACGTTTGTAATAAAGCTTGGCCCAAATTGGACAATGTTTTACCATGACATATATGTGCCATGACATGACACCATGCCTACTTTCATGACTTTCTGGTGAGTTTTGGATCTATGGGGATTTAAAAACCGAGATTCCAAATGTTTGGGGACGAGCTAGGACACTGGTACGGTTGTAATTCGTTCTCATTCCTGGCATGAGACCTAAACATGCATGTATAAACACTTGCATGTATAACTCTTCTACACCCAAGGACACATGCATGTATAATTTTTCTAGCCATTTTGGTGAACTGGAGCATGTATTTGAGGTTCAGATTTGAATTATGCACAATAAATGCCTAGGAAACTCAATTAGTGTATAAAGAGGTCAAATGAATCCTGAATAAGTTTAAATTTTAGCACGGATATCTTGTCGTTCCATGTTGCCAGTAGAAGAAAATACAAGGCGAAAAGAGGCAGTGATTATCATTTCCCCCACAAGGGGGACACGTTTCCCTATCGGAACCAAGAGGCTTTCTTTGAGAGAAGCACCAGTTTGTAAGAGGCTTGTTATAAAACTTGCGCCAAAATGGACGAAAAAAATTCCTCGACATATATGTGCCATGTCGTGACACCATACCAAGTTTCACGATTTTCGGGTGAGTTTTGGATTTACTGGGATTAAAAAACTGAGATTCTTCTCATGAAATGTTTTCAAATAGCACACGGTTCACTCACAAAAGCCGTGTGCCTACCAAACCGTGGCCGATGCCCCCCTCCCCCTGCTACACGCGTGATCTGAGTCGTGCATTCTGATTGGCCAGAACCCAAACCCCACGGATCGTACGTCTGCACCGTTGGATGCTCCCAGATCGAACGGCAACCCCGAGCCCTTTCGACAGCACATGCAGTACATGTTGTACATGATTATATAAACCTTGGGATCCTTGTTTTGCTAATTTGTAGACTATCTTTTTATAGGTTATTTTTTTTCTGTAAAATCACCACGACCACGCAAGCGCGAGCAAATGGTGCATGTACTAGCTTAACCATGTGTGATGCAAGTGTGCTGTAAAATCACCATGACTGCGCAAGCGCGAGCGAATGGTGCAGGTACTGGCTTAACCATGTGTGATGCAAGTGCGCTGTAAAGTCACCACGACTGCGCAAGCTAAAGGTAGGTAAGTTTATTTAGAAACTCGGACGAACGTGTGCGATAGACCAGCTTGCTAGAAATATAAAAACAAACTACCTGCCTTAAGCATTTCATTGGCGGTTCCGCAACTTTTCCTTATTATCATACACGCATATTCTCATTGAACCATGCACGATCTTGGGCACTCCCGCCCCGCATCAATTCCTTGACCCAAATTTTAGTAGTCGCGTAATTCAACCGTCGCCCACACTCCTCCAGCACTGACCTTATAGTAAAATTGCAGTAGCCGAGGCATTTGAACCGTCACCCTCCCTCGTCCACCACCATCTCCACCCACCATTACTAAAATTTTCAATATCCACGGCGTATCCTCAAACACCACCATCCCCCCTGTCGGTGTCAAAACCGGCGGATCTCGGGTAGGGGGTCTTGAACTGTGCGTCTAAGGCTAATGGTAACAGGAGGCTGGGGACACGATGTTTACCCAGGTTCGGGCCCTCTTGATGGAGGTAATACCCTACTTCCTGCTTGATTGATCTTGATGATATGAGTATTACAAGAGTTGACCTACCACGAGATCAGAGAGGCTAAACCCTAGAAGTTAGCCTATGGTATGATTGGTGTTGTGTCCTACGGACTAAACCCTCCGGTTTATGTAGACACCGGAGGGGGCTAGGGTTACACAGAGTCGGTTTACAGAGGAGGAGATCTACATCCGAATCACCAAGCTTGCCTTCCACGCCAAGGAGAGTCCCATCCGGACACGGGATGAAGTCTTAAATCTTTGTATCTTCACGGTCCAACAGTCCGGCCAAAGTATATAATCCGGCTGTCCGGATACCCCCTTATCCAGGACTCCCTCAGTAGCCCCTGAACCAGGATTCAATGACAATGAGTTCGGCGCGTAGATTGTCTTCGGCATTGCAAGGCGGGTTCCATCTCCGAATACTTCAAGATAAGTTCCGAACACAAGGACCGTGTCTGGCTCTGCAAGATAAATCCCACATACCACCGTAGAGAGAATAATAGTCCACAAATCTGATCTGCTGATAACTCTTCATAGTGTGACATCACGCCATAGCTCGGTAATTATTCGAACCATTTTCTACAACCTGCTTCCGCACACATCACGAGGCGGTTTCTTTGGCACGTCTTGTCAAAGCAGTGATCATGTCCCCTTATAATGGGATCTCCATCAATACGGGCATGGGTAACCCAACCAGCGCCATCAATCGAGGTGCTTGGAAAAATAAGAGATTTCGAGAGGGAAGTGGTGAGGCGCACATTCTACACCGCCTTCATAAAGGGACAGAGATCTCCCATTTTTCATCCACGCCTTCTTCCTCCTTTGCTCATCCGTTCTCACACCCTCGAGCTCCAACGCCCAAGTTCTCACCTTCTCCGTAGGACCGCAGCATGTCCGGAGTGGGAGGCAAGTGAATGGCCTCCTCTGTCACAGGGGAGAACATCGGGAGGCCGGATACCTGGCTGAGAGCATCGCGCACAGGCTTCCAGTAGAGGGACAGATTACCCCCACTCCGAAGTCTCGGGAGAGAGTAGTATTTTTCCCTCATTTCGTCCGTGGACTAGGATTTCCACTCCACCCGTTTGTCCGCGGGCTCATGTACTATTACAGGTTAGATTTTCATGTTCTGGCCCCGAATTTAGTCCTCAACATCTTGGCGTTTATCGTCGTGTGCGAGGCCTTCCTCCGCATCAAGCCTCACTTCGGGCATGGTGGACAAGATGCCCAATGTCACATGGCTTGACGGCTCCTTCGTGGAGACCATAAAAGGATGGCAATCAGGGTGGTTCTACATCACCGAGCCGCGCGATGCCAACTGGGTGGCAGCCCCCAAATTCAAATCCGGAATCCCCATGCGGGTCACTTCTTGGGAAAAGAAGGGCCTGGCCTGGGGCGAACCCACTGAGCTGACCGGACTCGAGACTTGCATCAAGAGTATGAGGGACAAGAAGATCAAGCTTGTCAACGTGGTCTAGGTCATGCTCATTCGCCAGATTCTCCCGTGTCAAAGACGGGCATTTGATATGTGGGAGTTCGACCCGGCCGAACACCAGATGCTGCTAGAGCTCTTCGACACAACGCACAAAGAAATCTGGAAGGTGCTGTAAAAGACCAAGAAAGTTCCTCCTCCCCTTTCCGAGGACCGTGGGCTCAGCTGTCACATCCCTAGTCCTGGCATGCACTAGGCTAGCCCTTTATGTGTGCATCATGTTTAATTTTTTTCAAATAAACTTGAAATGGGGATGACAGAACCCCCAACACCCCCCTGAAGACAACTAGGGTTTACTAAAATCTTTTTCAATGAACCTGAAATGCCCTTCTAAAATGTTCATCATCTTTGCCTTGGGTTAGAACCTCTGACAAAAATGGTGCACACTTTTTCTAGGACACCATACGGTCACTGAATTAAATCATATAGTATTTGCATTTGGGCATTTAAATGCTATAAAATATTTTAAATGCTCAAATAATCCCAAACTGAAATGTTTACTGTAGGATATATTTCCAATAGTGGTCAGGAGTAGTTGCATGATTTTTGGGATTGATTTAGTATTTTTAATAAAGCCACAAAGTTGCAGAATAATAGAAAACAGAAACAATAAATAAAAGAGAGAGACTAACCTGGGCCAACTTACCTGGCGCCCACCGAAGCCACCTGGACGGCCCAGCACTGTTGGCCAGCCCACAGGGGCATGCCTGTCTTCTTCCTTCAGCCAGTAGGCAGAGGAGAGGCGTGGCGCGCACGTGCGGCTTCGGCCACCTCCTGCTTCGTCGTGTCGCGCTCTCCGTCAACCCAATCCCGCGCCTGGAGACGTCTCGAAGCCCCTTTCTCCTCTCCCTTACTCGCTGCACTCTCTCTCCCTCCTCTTCTCTCTCCCCACGACGCCACCGAACACGCCCATCGCCACCGTTCACCGTTGCCGCGACCACCGCCGTCCCGACGATGCCCCGAGCTGCTCCCGAGCTCCTGCACCTTGTCGCCAGCCCCCTCACCGAGCCACGCGACTGGAAGACCCCGAAGCGCCGCCCCCGACATCTTCTTCCTCCTCGGATCGCCGAGATCGCCGGAGACCTCCTGCCATCACCAGCACTTCCCCGAGCTCTCCGAGGCCACCGCTACACTCGCCGTGAGCTCCTCTTCCTTCTCCCCCTAGCCATGTCGCTCGAGCTGCCCCCTAACCCCGTTGGTCGTCACGGCCGAGAGCTCGGCTCCACCGGCCATGTCGCCGTCGTGGCCACAGATGCATAAGCTCGAAACTGAGCGCGTAACCGTGCTCAGCACATCACCAGGAGGTCGTAGCACCCGGCCGTTCGCCCCGCCATGCCCCATAGCACCATCCCCAACCTCGCCCGAACTCCGGCCGCCGCGCTTGCCATCGCCGCCGTCATTCTGGGCCATCTCCGGTGAAGCTGAGAGCACCACTAGACGCGCGCGAGCTCCAGCTACTCGTAGATGGGCTCCGCCGTTGATTTGGTCGCCGGAGGAAGATTCCCGAGCCTTGCCGCTGTGTCTGGCCTCGCCGGCGTCGTGTCGCCGGCGAGTTTGACCTGTTGACCAGGGGTTTGACCTCCCCTGGGTCGCTGACAAGTGGGCCCTGGCCCAGCTAATCCTAGATTAGTTTTTTTAATTAAGTCTAATTAACCCAACTGACATTTTAGTTAGTAGTAATTTTATATTAATTAATTTAGGTTAGTTAGTTAGTCACTAACGTGTGGACCCCACACGTCAGGTTTGACTTGGACCCGGTCTGTTGACCTGCTGACGTCACAACGACGTCATGCTGACACAGTTAACCTTTTTCTGGATTTATTCTTATTATGAAAATTCCAGAAATTGTCCAAAACTTCTAAAAATCATAGAAATTCAACCGTAACTCCAAATGAAATAATTTATATATGAAAAATGATCAGAAAAATCCAATCTATCCATCCGTACTATTTTCATGCATGTTAGAACAACTATAGCTGCTGTTTAGCACAAATCATATAAATGGCATTTAAATGTCCACATATGGAGTTTGAATTTGAATCTTGGATTCAAACCAACTTCATTTAACCTGCTGCTAGTTGCATTAGCTCAAAGCACATCATATTGCCATGTCATGATTATGCATCATATTGTGCATTGCATTGATGGTGTTCTTCCTTGTTTGCCGGTGTTTGTCCCCTCTCGATAGACGTGTTCCGACGATGAGCTCGATGACACTGATGAAGAACTATATTATCTTCAGAAGTGCCAGGCAAGCAAAACCCCCTTGTTCATTCCGATACAATCCCACTCTCTCGCTCCTGCTCTATTTTCCTGCATTAGGACAACAATGACTCAACTGTTACATGATGCGGTAGTTGAACCCCTTTCCTCTGCATGACCTTTCATTGCCACAGTAAATAGATGAAACCCACTAGGATGAGTAGGAGTTGTTTGAGCCCTGATGTGCCTACTCATGCATGCTTGTTTGTCATGCCTGCTACTTCTTAGAGTTGAGTCAGGTCTGATTCATCGGGGATGAATTGGAGGTGTGTAAACATGTCCTACTGTGTGTGAGCTAAGTGTGTGAAGACGATTTGGTAAAGGTAGCGGTGAGAGGCCATGTAGGAGTACATGGTGGGTTATCTCATTGCAGCCGTCCTCAGGAACTGAGTTCTGTGTTTGTGATCCATGAACAATTACTACCACACATTGGGCTCCGGGCGCTCCAAGCTCTCTCGACTTATTAATCAACTTGATCTCTGTCCAGGAGATGCAACTAGTTTCTGGTGTTTGTAGGTAGTGTTAGTAGTCTACCAAGTGGCACCCGGTACAGGTGGGCTTGGGACAGACTAGGCACAGTGGCACGGTGTACCAGGCGTAGATCCACCCGTCGAGGTGGGCTTGGGAACCCTGCACACATCGTTTGGGGCCGTGAGCGACACCCCGGCTGGATCTCCTTGCGGATGGAACCCGAATAGGCGATAAACCTAGATGAGAGACTTGTGTGGTTAGTCAGGTCATGGCCGACACCCTCGCTGGGCTTCCGCTTGAAGGTTGCCGAGTACATGTCGTGTAAACGGCGGTAAGTGGTGAGAGCGTGTGTGAAGAAGTACACCCCTGCAGGGTTAATATGATCTATTCGAATAGCCGTGTCCGCGGTAAAGGACTTCTGGGTTGCCTGTACAGTTCATAGACAAGTGAAAGTGGATACTCTAAAATACGCAAGATAAGCGTGAGTGCTATGGATGGCGTTCTCGTAGGGAGATGGGAGCGGATCCATAGTGGTGTATTGATATGGTGAATATGTGGACTCGTGTGCGCCACCTCAAAAGAGTCACTTGCAGTCGTAGTTCAGGATAGCCACCGAGTCAAAGCTGGCTTGCTGCAGTTAAACCCCACCATCCCCTTTGTTGATAATGATGCATATGTAGTTAGTTCTGATGTAAGTCTTGCTGGGTACATTTGTACTCACGTTGCTTAATTTATGTTTTTGCAGAGAGACTTCAGTCTCGCTAGTAGTACCGCGTGGACTTCGACGTTTAGCTTGTTACCTCAGCTACGATCTTGTGCCCTCGGCAGGAGCTGGTAGATAGTCAGGCTTCTCAGCCTTTTTCATTTATAGTTGTCTGTACTCATACATGTTAAGCTTCCGCGTGTGCTTTGACTTGTATGCTCTGAATGTTGGGTCATGAGACCCATGTTTGTAATATCTTGCTCCTCGGAGCCTATTGAATAAAATACTTGAGTTGTAGAGTCATGTTGTGATGCCATGTTGTATTTGCACATATCGAGCATATTGTGTGTATGTTATTGAAATGCTTGGTATGTGTGGGATCCGACTATCTAGTTGTTTATCCTTAGTAGTCACTCTTACCGGGAAATGTCTCCTAGTGCCTCCACTGAGCCATGGTAGCTTGCTACTGCTCCGGAACACTTAGGCTGGCCGGCATGTGTCCTTCTTCGTTCCTGTGTCTGTCCCTTTGGGGAAATGTCACGCGATGAATACCGGAGTCTTGTTAGCCCGCTACAGCCCGGTTCACCGGAGTCCTATTAGCCCAGTGCTACAGCCTGGATTCACTCGCTGATGACCGACACGTTCGATGCTGGGTCATGGATGCCTGTCCCTGTAAGTATGTGCCACTTTGGGTTTACGACTAGCCATGTCAGCCCGGGCTCCTTATCATATGGATGCTAGCGACACTGTCATATACGTGTGCCAAAAGGCGCAAACGGTCCCGGGCATAGGTAAGGCGACACCCGTGGGAATACCGTGCGTGAGGCCGCAAAGTGATATGAGGTGTTACATGCTAGATCGATGTGGCATTGAGTCGGGGTCCTGACATCAGCGCGAAGCGCCTCGCCAGTCTGGTAAGTCCTCTGATTTATTACAAGATGTTCCCTTCCTAGTACATTCGTGGGAGGATTTTTAAGTCGCCATGCTGATCGAACAGGATTGGGTGGAGATGGCAGAGCGGATTGACTGTCCGGCTCCATTGCCTGAGGACCCAGTAAACGCACTCCTAGCGGAGATGCTGGTTCCGGCGCCTTACAAGGTGCCGAAGAAAAAGGCCGAAAAGAAGGCCGCGGGGACCCGGAAGGGTCTCCGTCGCGAAACTGCATTAGACGCTCGCCAGAAGATGATGAGGCTCACTCTTCCCACGGAGTGGAGGAGAGAAAGAGGAAGGCCGCCTCAACTGAGGGGGCCGAAGGGTCCAAGAAGGTGGCCGTGGACACCAGAAAAAGTCTTCGGCGCAAGGCCGTGATAGAATCATCATCCTAAGATGACGAGGAAGATTCCCCCCCCCCCCCAAAGACGGGGGAAGACATGAAGAGATGCCCCCTCCCTGTGCTAGGGAGGAGAAGAAAAGGAAGGCCGCCCCGTTGGGGAAGGCCGGGACGCCGAAGAAGGGAAAGGCGCCCGTTCCAGATCACTCCACTACCGCCGCTTACAGCGACGAGGAGTGGCTGCCCAGGGGGAAAACCTCGGGCGAGGTCGTAAGTATCCGCATTCCATAATATTTTTCGTGCGACTTGGACCTCATGATTTGTAATGACGCCGAACACGTATATCCAGTCCGGCCGGGTCCAATCTCGGGGAGTCCTCTTCGGAGGAGTCTCTGAACGAGTTGGAGATGAATTCACTCCCGACGGCCACCTCCCCACGACCAGTGGATGACACCGAGGTGTTGTCTCGGAGGATGTCAGAGCAGGAGGCGATGGTTCTGGAGACGCCCCAAGGCAAAATCTCGGTCGCCGGACACATGGGGGGTAAAACCCCCATGGATTATGCTGACGAGAGCCGCAGCAAGTCTGGCTCCCAGCCGGTTACTGCGCCGGAGCCTACAAATGTTCCGGATTCCAGTAAGCAGTCCCTCGCGAAGGAGGGTGAGCCTGCAGTGCCGATGACCTCCGCCCAGCCGGAGGCATCGGATAATTTGTTGGAAGTGCTTCGAGGCGCTTCCATCAACGATGAACACCTTACGCTTATGGGTACGGTGATTGAGAAGGTTTGGTCCGCCAAGAGCGGATTGACCGAAGCCTGCACCAGCCTGCTAACAGGCTTTGAGGTAAAAGAGTGTGAGGAAGTATCACCCGATAGACAGTAGCCCCTGATACTCCGGTTGGTGTTCGGAAAGAAAAGCCAAACGGAGGGTCAACTAAAAAACCGCAGGAAGCTAATAGTACTTGTCTGTATGAACAAACAGGCACTGCTGCTGACCGCCACTGCGTGCACGGCTGAGGTTGCCAGACTCAAGCGTGAACTGGGGCAGGCCGAAGAAGAGCTCGGCCTTGTGAAGAAGGAGCTCGAGGAGAACAAAGGTAAGTCAAACCCCGTCCATATGTTGTATAGGGGATAAAAAGTTGGTAATGCTAAAAAAGCATCATGGCTTTTGATAGGGACCGCGACCGAAGTGGCGGCCCTGAAGGAAGTGCTGTCCGTAGCCGAAGCCAAGGCGGATACGGAGTGCACCGAGCGCAAGAAGCAAGATGCTCAGGTGGGAGAGGTACAACAGAGCTCCAGGAGCTCGGCAAGAAGTTTGACTCCCTGGAGCATGACTTCGAGACGCAAGCGTCTGAGCTTGCGAAGGCCCTCCAGAGTGCGGCCGACGCCAAGGCCGAAGCTCAAAAGGCCCCCCAGGAAATCCAGGCGGCCAAGAAGATAGCGGAGGGTAAGGCATTCTTTATGCAAAGCAAGCATGTGGAGGAGTCATTTCTTTTACTTACACGAATCCGGAGCTCTCCAGGGGCATTCGCAGATCTGCCACGCAGCATTTCGGATGCCTCGGAGTTCTATCGCGCTGAAGAGGGGAGCTCCACGGAGAAGCTTTTCTGGTCCCAATATACTGGGGCCGAACACCCGATGCCTCTAAGTGACCAACTGAAGCAGCTGGTCGAACTCCACAATGCGGCCGAACAGGCCATGAAGGACCTCATAGTCCGAATGTGGCCTGGCGAGCCCCTGCCCGGCAGCTACTTTGACCTGGTGAAGCGGATGGTGCATGCCTGTCCACGACAGGAAGTTATCAAGCAGTCCGTATGTATTGAGGGTGACCGACAGGCTTTTGCCCGCGCGAAGATGCATTGGGCCAAGCTGGATGCCGAGAAGCTCGTGAAGGATGGACCCCTGAAGGGCAAGGAGTATCTCTACCCCGAAAAATATTATGATGGTGTTATGAAAGGCGCTCGTCTTGTGGCAAATGAATGTTCTAAGAACATAATTTTTGAGTGAATATACTCATGTCGTCTATGTAATATGAGGACGAGTTTGATTGCGCTATATAACGCTTTGTTTGATTTAAAATATTACCTTCTCTGCGGCCGTTTATCAAAAACTGAAGGTAGGCCAGTCGTCGGCTTCCGCCCCCTTGTAACTAGTACTGGGGTGTGTTGGGGAACGTTGCAGAAAATAAAAAAAAATTCTACGGTTTCACCAAGATCAATCTATGAGTTCATCTAGCAATGAGAGAGAGGAGTGCATCTACATACCCTTGTAGATCGAGCGGAAGCGTTCAAGAGAACGGGGTTGAGGGAGTCGTACTCGTCGTGATCCAAATCACCAGAGATCCTAGCGCCGAACGGACGGCACCTCCGCGTTCAACACACGTACGGTCAGTGTGACATCTCCTCCTTCTTGATCCACTAGGCATAGTGAGGGAGTCCTGTATTAGGGGGTGTCCGGATAGCCGGACTATCATCATCAGCCGAACTATCATCGGCCGGACTATCATCATCAACCGGACTCCAAGACTATGAAGATACAAGATTGAAGACTTCGCCCCGTGTCCGGATGGGACTTTCCTTGGCGTGGAAGGCAAGCTTGGCGATACGGATATGTAGATCTCCTACCATTGTAACCGACTCTATGTAACCCTAGCCCTCTCCGGTGTCTATATAAACCGGATGGCTCTAGTCCGTAGAACAACAACAACAACAACAATCATACCATAGGCTAGCTTCTAGGGTTTAGCCTCCTTGATCTCGTGGTAGATCCACTCTTGTAAACATCCACAATATCAATATCAATCAAGCAGGACATAGGGTTTTACCTCCATCAAGAGGGCCCGAACCTGGGTAAAACATCGTGTCCCTGGTCTCCTGTTACCATCCGCCTAGACGCACAGTTCGGGACCCCCTACCCGAGATCCGCCGGTTTTGACACCGACATTGGTGCTTTCATTGAGAGTTCGTCTGTGTCGTCACCGATAGGCTTGATGGCCTCTTCAAACGACAACAAAGCAGTCCTGGGTGAGACTTTTCTCCCCGGACAGATCTTCGTATTCGGCAGCTTCGCACTGCGGGCCAACTCACTTGGCCATCTGGAGCAGATCGAAAGCTACGCCCCTGGCCGTCAGGTCAGGTTTGGAAGCCTAAATTTCACGGACGATATCCGCGGGGACTTGATCTTCGATGGACCTGAGCCACAGCCGAGCGTGCCGCGCTGTCACAATGGGCACGACCTAACTCTGCCGCCGGACAGCACCTTGGAGGCCGCACACGAATCAGCTCCGACCCATAGTCCGGAGCCGATCGCTCAGATCGAGGACGGATGGCTGGACACCGCCTCGGGAGCTACGACTTCTACGGCGATGGAGCCAAACACTTACCTTGTCCCGCATAAAGCTCATGACTCCGAGGTGCCGGACTCTCTACCGGACTCCGAACCTCCTGCGCCCCCGCCAGTCGAATCCGATTGGGCGCCGATCATGGAATTCACCGCTGCGGACATCTTTCAGCACTCACCCTTCGGCGATATCTTAAATTCGATGAAGCATCTCTCGCTATCCGGAGAGCCCTAGCCGAACTACGGCCAGGACGGTTGGGACGCGGACGACGAAGAAATTCAGAGCCCACCCACCACCCACTTCGTAGCCACCATCGACGATCTAACCGACGTACTCGACTACGACTCCGAAGACATCGATGGTATGGACGACGATGCCGGAGACTACCAAGAACCAGTGCCTACAAGACACTGGAAGACCACCTCGTCATACGACATATACATGGTGGACACCCCAAAAGATGGGGATGGCAAAGAAGCAGCGGAGGCCGATTCCTTAAAGAAACAGCCCAAGCGCCGACGTCAGCGGCGCCGCTCTAAATCCCGCCACAGCAAGAATGGAGATTCCGGCACAGGAGATAATAGCACCCCGGAAAGTGCCGAAGACAACCCCCTCTAGCACGATCCAGCGCAGGAGGAGGCAGAAGCAAGCCCTCACGAGAGGGCAGCAGACGAAGAGGTCGAGGATGATAACTACTTACCTCCCTCCGGAGATGAGGCAAGCCTCGACGACGACGAATTCGTCGTGCCTGAGGATCCCATCAAACAAGAGCGTTTCAAATGCAGGCTAATGTCCACGGCAAACAGCCTAAAGAAAAAGCAGCAACAGCTTCAAGCTGATCAAGACCTACTAGCCGACAGATGGACCGAGGTCCTCGCGGCCGAAGAGTAGGAACTCGAACGCCCCTCCAAAAGTTACCCAAAACGCAAGTTGCTCCCCCGACTAGAGGAGGAAGCGTACAAACCTGAATCACCAGCGCACAATACGGCAGACCGACCACCTCGTGGCCGCGATAGAGAGGCATGCAAGCCCTCCACCAAAACCGTACCCCGGCATCGCTCAAAAAGCATGAAGCCACGGGGGAACACACCGGACTTGCTAGATATATTGGAGGACAAGGCAAGACAATCTAGATCTATCTATGGATCACGCGGGCGCCCCAAGACCCACGACGAATACCATCGCGCCGGATACAACTACTCCGGCCGGGCCAAACACAGCAGACAACGCTCTCTCGAGCTACGTCGCGATATTGCTCAATACAGAGGCGTCGCACACCCACTATGCTTCACTGACGAATTAATGGATCATCAAATCCCTGAAGGGTTTAAACCCGTTAATATCGAATCCTATGATGGCACAACAGACCCCGCGGTTTGGATTGAGGATTATCTCCTCCATATACATATGGCCCGCGGCGACGATCTTCACGCCATCAAATATCTCCCGCTCAAGCTTAAAGGACCAGCTCGACATTGGCTTAATAGCCTGCCCGCAGAGTCAATTGGATGCTGGGAAGACCTGGAAGCCGCATTCCTCGACAACTTCCAGGGCACGTATGTGCGACCACCGGACGTAGATGACCTAAGCCACATAATCCAGCAGCCAGACGAATCGGCCAGGCAATTTTGGACACGGTTCCTAACAAAGAAAAATCAAATCATCGACTGTACGGATGCAGAAGCCCTCGCTGCCTTCAAACATAACATCCGCGACGAGTGGCTAGCCCGGCACCTAGGACAGGAGAAGCCAAAATCCATGGCAGCCCTCACATCACTCATGACCCGCTTCTGTGCGGGAGAGGATAGCTGGCTAGCTCGCAACAGCAACCTTAGCAAAAACGCTGGCAGTCCGGATACCAAGGACCGCAATGGCAGGTTGCGTCGAAACAAAAACAAACACCGCATTAACGGCCAGAGCAATGAGGATACGGCAGTCAACGCCGGATTCCGAGGCTCCAAGCCCGGTCAACGGAAGAAGCCATTCAAAAGAACCACTTCGGGCCCGTCCCATTTGGACCGAATACTCGACCGCTCCTGTCAAATACATGGAACCCCCGAAAAGCCAGCTAACCACACCAACAGAGATTGTTGGGTATTCAAGCAGGCAGGCAAATTAATCACTGAAAACAGTGACAAGGGGCTACACAGCGATAACGAGGAAGAGACCCGGCCGCCGAACAACAGAGGACAAAAGGGCTTCCCCCCTCAAGTTCGGACGGTAAACATGATATACGCAACGCATATTCCCAAGAGGGAGAAGAAGCGTGCACTAAGGGACGTATACGCGATGGAGCCAGTCGCCCCAAAATTCAACCCATGGTCCTCTTACCCGATCACTTTCGATCGAAGAGACCATCCGACCAGTATCCGCCATGGCGGATTCGCCGCATTGGTTTTAGACCCAATCATCGATGGATTTCACCTCACGAGAGTCCTGATGGACGGTGGCAGTAGCCTGAACCTGCTTTATCAGGATACAGTGCGCAAGATGGGCATAGACCCTTCAAGGATTAAACCTACAAAGACAACCTTCAAAGGCGTCATACCAGGTGTCGAGGCCAGTTGTACAGGCTCAGTTACACTGGAAGTGGTCTTCGGATCCCCGGATAATTTCCAAAGCGAGGAGTTAATCTTCGACATCGTCCCGTTTTGCAGTGGCTATCACACTCTGCTCGGACGAACCGCGTTCGGAAAATTCAACGCGGTGCCGCATTATGCATACCTTAAGCTCAAGATGCCAGGCCCTCGTGGAGTCATCAATGTCAATGGAAACACGGAACGCTCCCTCCGAACAGAGGAACATACAGCGGCTCTCGCGGCAGAAGTACAGAGCAGCCTTTTAAGGCAATTTTCGAGTCCGACCATTAAACGACCGGACACGGCCAAACGCGCCCGGAGCAACATCAACTAAGACCACCTGGCACGTTCCGAGCACGTGTAGCAATGCGGCCTCAACCCCAACCCTTGCTCAATTGTAAGACAAATCTCCGTGTACATAATTACGCCCTGGAGATACCATGGGCATAGGGGGAGAGGCACAACCACAATAGACCCAGAGTGTGGTTCGACCACACCAGGGGCTCCCAAGTGTGTCGCTCTTTTTATCTTTTATTTCTCTCTCTTTTATACAGAACTTTGTCCGGCGGCGAACCTGCCGAACTCATGATGCAACAGCCAGGGAGGGACAAAGGCCGCGACGAACACTCAGGTGGTCTCCATTACGAGGATTAAATTTGTTAAATACACCATTCCACGGCCTACCCCTGGAGGGAGACGCCTTTAATTCATCCAATCCCTTGCTTTCCGCACTATTTGTATCATTCCGTACTCATAACAGATCTTCTCGAATAAAATGCAGCACTTTTTGCCCATAATTGCATTACCTTATATATATATGTTCATTTATGACATGTTGCATCTGTACATCTTGGTACAGCCAAATACACCAGGGGCTTATGTTCCCCGCATTATGGTGTGATAAAGTCCGAACACTTTCACAAGTGCGGCACCCCGAACTTATAGCATTAAATGAATCGGCTCCGAATCATGTCTTGGGTCAATAGTTGGGTTTGCCCGGCTCCCATGTTTGGCACCTTACGTTCCATTCTATCGGCTAAGGTAGCACTGGGAGAACCACTGCGATTGCGCCCCGGTTGAGCCGGGTTAACGCCTCAGTGGAGAAAGCTAAAACTGACTGTCATGATAAGGTGAGAGACTGGTCGCTGTTCGAGAGGTCCTTTCGGGTCCTTAAAGACCTACGCCGCTTCGAGCGAAGTTCCGGATAATGTCCGACGAAGGCGTGGATAGCGCCCCTAATTCGGTCTTCCGAATACTAGGGGCTTCGCCAAAATTTAAAATTATAGAATTCTATGGCTAAGTGAGAGTGTTCAAGCACTATAAGTCCGGTTGCCTTGTTCGTTGTGTTGAGCGCCTCCCTAGATGGACCCAAAAATGGGAACAAGAGTGCTCAAGTTTATCCCGAACACCCTAGCACTCGTGGCATGGGGGCTGAAGCCGACGACTTGCCATCTCTCAGATTTAATAAACGGCCGCACAGAAGGTAATATTTTAAATTAACAAGCGTTGCTTAGCGCATATGAACAAAGTTTTCAGCGCACAGGATAACACATTGCGAATTTACTCAATAATTACATCCCTGGGGCACTCATCCGCAATCTTGCGGGCACCCTTCAGGACAGTCCTATAGTACATTTCGGGTGTACGATATTCCTTGCCCGCTGGTGGCGCGTCAGTGATTAGCTTCTCCGCATCCAGCTTGCCCCAATGCACTTTTGCGCGGGCAAGGGCCCGACGAGCACCTTCAATACAGGCGGAGCGCTTGATAACCTCCACCCAGGGGCACGCATCCACCAACAGTTGCACGAGGCCGAAGTAGCTCCCAGGCATGGCTTCTCCAGGCCACAGCCGGACTATGAGGCCCTTCATGGCCTCCTCGGCTGCCTTGTGGAGCTCGACCAGCGGTGCTTCAGCTGGTTGCTAGGGGGCACCGGATGGCCGGCCTCAGCATACTGAGACCAGAAGACCTTCTCCGTTGGGCTCCCCTCCTCGGCTCGATAGAATGCGGTGGCATTAGATACACTGCGAGGCAGATCTGCAAATGCCCCTGGAGAGCTCCAAATACGGGTAAGTAACACGTAATTTACATTCACATGCTTGCTTTGCATGAAAAATGCCTTACCCACCGCTATCTTCTTCACCAACTCAATCTCCTAAAGGGACTTATGGGCATCGGCCTTGGCAGTCTTGGCACTTTCGAGAGTCGAGGCAAGCTCGGACTCTCGAGTCTTTGAGTCACGCTCCAAACTCTCATGCTTTTCCATGAGAGCCTGGAGCTCTTGCTGAACCACCGCCACCCGCGCCTCCTGCATTTCTCGCTCTGCTCGTTCCGTGGCCGCATTGCGTTCGGCCGCAGACACGGCCTCCTTCAGGGTCGCCACCTCGTTCGTGGCCCCTGCAGTACCCATGTTATCCTTGTTATTTTTTTGTTGCAACCTAAATCCTTTTCTGTAAGGTACAAGTTCAAAGTGGTGTCACTCACCTTCTTTGTCCTGGAGCTGCTCCTTGGCGCGGCCGAGCTCTTGCTCGGACCGCTCGAGCTCCTGCTTCAAAGCACCGACCTCCACTGTCAGTGCGGCAGAGGTCAGCAGCGCAGCCTACAACCCATATTGACATAATTTTTTAGCAACCCTGCGTATATCTTTTTTTTTCAGATCCTCAGTCCGGCTTTTCTTTCCGAACACCGAACCGAGCATCAGGGGCTACTGTCTATGCGGTATTACATTGCATATTTTTAACTTCTTACCTCAAAGCCTGATAGAAGGCTACTGCAGGCTTCGGTCAGCCCGCTCTTGGCGAGCTGTACCTTCTGAATCACCGCACTCATAATAGTGCGGTGTTCTTCCTTGATGGAAGCGCTCTGGAGCGCCTCCAACAAATTATCCGGCGCCTCCGGTTGGACGGAAGCCGCCGGCGTCACGGTCTTGCCCTTCGTGCGAAGGGGCCGCCGGCCGGACTCCAGAGCCACTGCGAGTTCTGATATGGAGTCCGGCGCAAAGTCCGGGAGGCCGCCTCGTGGCGCCTCCGGAGCCTCCCCCTGATGGGCCCCTTCTTGGGATCTCACCTCGGCGTCCTCGGTGTCGCGAGGGGTGGATGCGGTCGGGATGGAGTCTACCTCCGACGGAGCCAACGACCCGCTCGATGAAGCGGGGAGATCATCATTGGCCGGACTACAGGCAGCATGCGGCATCAGAATGACACTATGTGACGCATAAAAAGAAATTATAACTCATTCAGGAATCCGGATACTTACGATCTCGCCGGAGGCCTGGCCCTTGAAGGCCATTCTTCCTCGCCAACGTTGATGTTGGCGGAGCTGCCCGGGGGAATAGTCCTTCCCCTCTTGGACCCTTCGGCCTCCCCTGTTGGGGAAGCCCTCCTCTTCCTCTCCCCCCCCTCTGGGAGAGAGTCCTCTTTCTCCTCCTCGTTTTCGGGGGAGGAGTCCGCCCCGGAGTCGTCGGACACTTGAAAACGGGAACTCTTTCGAGCACCCGTGGCCTCCTTCTTGGCCTTCTTCTCCGGCACCACGTGCGGTGCCGGAACCAGCAGCCTCGCTAGACGGGCGTCTACTGGGTTTTCTGGCATAGGAGCCGAGCAGATAATCTGCTCCGCCTTCCTCATCCAGTCCTATCAAAGGAAAAGGGGAAATTAAAACCCGCATAGAGTCAAACTATGAAAAGCAAGTGTCCTGTAAAGGGGTAGAATCACTTACCTCGTCGGCTTGGCGCTGCGAGTGAAATCCGCGATCTTCAGTCGCGGATGCGGGGGCTTCGGCGCCCTTAAACAGCACCCTCCAGGCGCCTTCGTACGTCGTGTCGAAGAGCCCGCTCAGCGCCTGGTGCTGTTCCGGATTGAACTCCCACAGATTGAATGCCCGCTCTTGGCATGGGAGAATCCGGCGGACGAGCATGACTTGGACCATGTTAACCAGCCTGAGCTTCTTCACCAGCTTCTGGATACAGGCTTGGAGTCCCGTCACCTCCTATGAACTACCCCATAGCAAGCCCTTCTCTTTCCAGGAGGTGAGCTGCGTGGGGATACCAGATCTGAACTCGGGGGCCGCCGCCCACTTAGGGTCGCGCGGCTCGGTGATATAGAACCACCCCGATTGCCACCCCTTGACGGATTCCACGAAGGCCCCTTCGAACCAAAGGACGTTGGGCATCTTGCCCAACATGGCGCCTCCGCACTCCGCTTGAGTGCCCTTCACTACCTTCGGCTTGACATTGAAGGTCTTGAGCCACAAGCCGAAGTGGGGCTGGATGCAGAGGAAGGCCTCGCACACGATGATAAACGCTGAGATGTTGAGGATGAAGTTCGGCGCCAGATCATGGAAATCCAGGCCGTAATAGAACATGATCCCCCGAACAAAGGGGTGAAGTGGAAAGCCCAGTCCGCGGAGGAAGTGGGGAAGAAAAACGACCCTCTCATGGGGCCTGGGGGTGGGGATGAGCTGCCCCTCGTTGGGCAGCTGGTGCGCGATGTCGCCGGACAGGTATCCGGCGCTGCGCAGTCTTTTGATGTGCTCCTCCGTAACGGAGGAGGTCATCCACTTGCCTCCCGCTCCAGACATGACTGGGGAAGGTTGAGACGGGATGTGCGGGCTTGGGCGCTGGAGCTCGAGTGCGCGGAGATGGATAAGCAAAGGAGGAAGAAGGCGTAGGTGAAAAGGTGAATCCTTATCCCTTATATGGCGGGCGAAGTCTACGCGTCCCCCACCGGCCTGGTAAAACTCGCTTATCCCCCAAGTGTCACCATCAATGGCGCGGTTGGGTTACCCACGTCCGTATTGATGAGAATCCTGGATTAAGGGGGAACACGATCTCTGCTTCGACAAGACGTGCCAAGGAAACCGCTTCGCTAAATGCGCTGAGGTGGTACAGTAAAAAACGATTCAAGTAATGGCTTGGTAGTGGCGTGACGTCATGCTGCAAAAAACGTCAGCAGATTGAACTTGTGTATATATTATTCTCTCTACGGTGGAATGTGGAATTTATTTTGCAGAGCCGGACACTATCCTGGTGTTCACAATCTTCTATCATCCGGAGGAGGAACCCGCCTTGCAATGCCAAGCAATATACGCGCCGGACTTATCGTCATTGAAGCCTGGTTCAGGGGCTACTGAGGGAGTCCTGGATTAGGGGGTGTCCGGATAGCCGGACTACCATCATCAGCCGAACTATCATCGGCCGGACTATCATCATCGACCGGACTCCAAGACTATGAAGATACAAGATTGAAGACTTCGCCCCGTGTCCGGATGGGACTTTCCTTGGCGTGGAAGGCAAGCTTGGCGATACAGATATGTAGATCTCCTACCATTGTAACCGACTCTATGTAACCCTAGCCCTCTCCGGTGTCTATATAAACCGGATGGCTCTAGTCCGTAGAACAACAACAACAACAATCATACCATAGGCTAGCTTCTAGGGTTTAGCCTCCTTGATCTCGTGGGAGATCCACTCTTGTAAACATCCACAATATCAATATCAATCAAGCAGGACGTAGGGTTTTACCTCCATCAAGAGGGCCCGAACCTGGGTAAAACATCGTGTCCCTCGTCTCCTGTTACCATCCGCCTAGATGCACAGTTCGGGACCCCCTACCCGAGATCCGCCGGTTTTGACACCGACACACAGTGGCACGGTGTACCAAGCGTAGATCCACCCGTCGAGGTGGGCTTGGGAACCCTGCACACAACGTTTGTGGCCGTGAGCGACACCCCGGCCGGATCTCCTTGCGGATGGAACCCGAATAGGCGATAAACCTAGACGAGAGACTTGTGTGATTAGTGAGGTCGTGGCCGACACCCTCGCTGGGCTTCCGCTTGAAGGTTGCCGAGTACATGTCGTGTAAACGGCGGTAAGTGGTGAGAGCGTGTGTGAAGAAGTACACCCCTGCAGGGTTAATATGATCTATTCGAATAGCCGTGTCCGCGGTAAAGGACTTCTGGGTTGCCTGTACAGTTCATAGACAAGTGAAAGTGGATACTCTAAAATACGCAAGATAAGCCTGAGTGCTATGGATGGCGTTCTCGTAGGGAGACGGGAGCGGATCCATAGTGGTGTATTGATATGGTGAATATGTGGACTCGTGTGCGCCACCTCAAAAGAGTCACTTGCAGTCGTAGTTCAGGATAGCCACCGAGTCAAAGCTGGCTTGCTGCAGTTAAACCCCACCATCCCCTTTGTTGATAATGATGCATATGTAGTTAGTTCTGATGTAAGTCTTGCTGGGTACATTTGTACTCACGTTGCTTAATTTATGTTTTTGCAGAGAGACTTCAGTCTCGCTAGTAGTACCGCGTGGACTTCGACGTTTAGCTTGTTACCTCAGCTACGATCTTGTGCCCTCGGCAGGAGCTGGTAGATAGTCAGGCTTCTCAGCCTTTTTCATTTATAGTTGTCTGTACTCATACATGTTAAGCTTCCGCGTGTGCTTTGACTTGTATGCTCTGAATGTTGGGTCATGAGACCCATGTTTGTAATATCTCGCTCCTCGGAGCCTATTTCATAAAATACTTGAGTTGTAGAGTCATGTTGTGATGCCATGTTGTATTTGCACATATCGAGCATATTGTGTGTATGTTATTGAAATGCTTGGTATGTGTGGGATCTGACTATCTAGTTGTTTATCCTTAGTAGCCACTCTTACCGGGAAATGTCTCCTAGTGCTTCCACTGAGCCATGGTAGCTTGCTACTGCTCCGGAACACTTAGGCTGGCCGGCATGTGTCCTTCTTCGTTCCTGTGTCTGTCCCTTCGGGGAAATGTCACGTGATGAATACCGGAGTCCTGTTAGCCCGCTACAGCCCGGTTCACCGGAGTCCTATTAGCCCAGTGCTACAGCCTGGATTCACTCGCTGATGACCGACACGTTCGATGCTGGGTCATGGATACCTGTCCCTGTAAGTATGTGCCACTTTGGGTTTACGACTAGCCATGTCAGCCCAGGCTCCTTATCATATGGATGCTAGCGACACTGTCATATATGTGTGCCAAAAGGCGCAAACGGTCTCGGGCATAGGTAAGGTGACACCCGTGGGAATACCGTGCGTGAGGCCGCAAAGTGATATGAGGTGTTACATGCTAGATCGATGTGGCATTGAGTCGGGGTCCTGGCAGTTTTGGTATCAGAGCTTGACTGCCTGTAGGATTACCAAGCCAAACTGGTCGAAGTTAAGTCTAGAAATTCTTTAGTTATATAAGGGAATTGATTGTGGGATGGAACGTAAGGCTCTTCTTACTCCTTATACCTTATGCCCTTCTGATCTGAGTCATCTTATCTTTCCTACGGGGTTAAGGAATTAGGATTCCTCTTCTTTCTATCAGGATCACGTGTTACTTTTCTGTAGTCCTATAGGGTTGATGGTTCTAAGCTTGCGTTCAGCTCCTACTATCTTCTGTATGTTAACTGTTGATATCAAAACCTTGATATTATGCTTCTGAGTGGCTATGCCACCATTTTTGTAGCATGTCTCCACTCTTTTGAGCATTTACAGCCGTTATGCTGTCCGAGTCATCCCAGGTCTCTAAACAGTCTGATGCATTTGCAAATCCCTTCTTCCTGTTCCCGATGTCCTCTATGGGCAGATTAACGACACTAAACAGTGAGTTGAGGTACTCTATTGCCTCAGCATTTATGTTGGAGCTATTATTATGACCCTAGGTGTCTAGGGTATCACCTAGTAATTTAGCCATGCTTTTGTTCCCAGTGTGATGATTCTGGCCACCATCCTCGAAAGCATCTCGTGATGCAATTTAGTTAGTAGGTATTCTACTCCTGGGTTTTGAAGTCGAGATTCACCCTACTTCATGTTGTTAGTATTTGCTAGTTCCTTTAAGATATTAGTAACCTTTGCGATAGTCCTTGAGGTCCGTGGTATTTCCTTCTTCCAATACCATGAACTATTTATGGCAGAAGTTCCTCGTTGAACCGAAAGATCACAACCAGAGTGCTCCTGATGAGTTCTCCATTCTATATCGTGACTCTGCCAGTTCTACCTTTCTGCATGGGTTATCCGGAAGAAATATGTTGAATTTGACTCGACATACTAACCTATGCATCCACAACTCAGAAAGTCATATGTTCCTTTGAGTTGTCCCTCCGTAGTTGTATCCTGACCCCCGTCTATCAATTGATAGTCAAGAGTATGCGTGCATTCGTTCATCGATGCCTATTACTCTTGTGGTTCGTCAATCCATTCTATTCGGAATGACTAGGAGAAACAAACCCCGGTACCTCATCCATATCCAGGATTGGGTCATAGCAGTTGTACTCCGCAGATCAAAGTACTAATTCAGTTTTTGTTCTATTCCACCCTAGAGTGTTACCATCTTTATATTAAGATTATCATGGGAATTGCACACCATCCTATGAATTCTTGATTTAGTGATACTCTCGCCATCATTACTCATTCCTCGGTTCCGTGTTGTTGCAACTGGAATACCGACAAGTGAATCATGATGTGTGAACTCAATAATCCTAGCAACTGTGTTACTTGGTAATTAAAGGACAATAATTTCATTCTTAGTGAGTTGGTTCTTGAATCATCATTCTAAGACTGATTGTGCTACCTAGTCCTTATTCTGGTGCACTCTTTGATCAATGAGTTAGGATAGTGTCAATCCTTGCTTATTCGATCATATCGTCTTGCCCTGAAAAGCAAGATTGTTCTCGAGTTTAGTAACATACCGGTGGTTCGTGATTCTCCGAATATCTTCTCGGTAGTATCACCAGGTCGTCACCTGACTATTATGTTGAGCTCGTGATCAAGTTGGTTTTCTTATAAACCACCCCTTCTCCAAGAATCAGTGTTGGATACCCCTGAGCTAGTTGGTTAAGCTAAACGACAACTTGGAGAGTTGGAAGATAAAAGCTTACCTAACTTAGTCGTTTCAAAGGGATATCCTGGTGTTGGTGTGTGTTGAAGAAAGATGATATCCTCACCAATTGACACTCGTGATCAGTTGTTGGATCTATCGTCTTATCCGATCTTTGATTTGAGTATGGGCTATCGTCAAATCAAATCAGAACCAACGGTATTCGTAATGTTGTCTTACTCGTGGTTGTTTTCCCTCGAGCATACACCATTACATCCTTTGGGTCTGACCAATGCTATGTCCTTGCTCACATAATTATGGAATTCCATTTATATGGTCATCCAGATGACTTGTTGTTGAGCCCATCAGCAGCATTTTATCTTCTCCATGATCATGTTGAACATCCATCTAGCGTTAGAAACTTTTGTAAACATTACCTCCGTGTTCCATTCATGAGGTATATGTTCGGAGGAAAGAAGTGACTTTCTCTAATTCACGTGCACTTGGTGTAAGTTGCCGCCGTGGATCCGGGAAAGATTGTTTTTGCTTCCTTTGGAATCATCCCAAGTCAGTCATGCATGTGCGAAGTATACATTGGATTGTGAGATTAGCTACCTCCATTCTATATATGTCCATAGCACACTAAGCCACTGATTGACTTGTTCAAGGAAAAGGAGTTAAGTGCTAATCCATGGTAACACACAAGACTTCGATATCCCCGATGATGGTTCCCTACCAGAACTCGATAGTGTTTTATTGTAAGACTACCATGTGATCATGTTTATCTGGGACAACGTGTTCACACGTGTGTAGCAGAACCAGCTCATGTTTTGGAGCTTGCTATCGTAGTTCATTTCCCGAGAATCTCGCAACATCATCTCGTCGATTTGTGTTGCAAACTTTCATTTTTCTTCCTAGACCCGATGAGTCTGGATTTTTCTGACACCAACCAGATCTGAATCTCAGGCAGATATGATGGTTGGACCTTTTCCCAGGAATTATAATGTTGGTCTTTCTAAACCGGTAAGGTGGATGTCATGGCCAACACACCCAGCCGGAAGACCTACTATTGTAGTTTCTTGATTGAGAAAGTTGGCCACCTCCCCATAAGGATTTCGTAGGATTTACTTCCGTAGTTATCCCTTATGATTTTTGTGTTCCCGAAGTCCGACCTCTACTTGATGTCCTAGTTATCAAACCATATCTATAAATGGGTTGCGCTAGCACATCAAGGAGAACATTAGAAGCGGAGTGCTAAATGTCTCTCGATCGACCATCCAGATTTTGTTCCCCTTGGCTTCGCTAAGGTGAAATCTGAGAAGGTGTTGTTTTCCTTTGCACCTGCATCCTCCATCATTATTCATCATGGTAGTATGATGTGACACTAGGATCCTCGACACAGATGTTGGTAAAACCTTGATGAATATGGAAATGCTCAAGTTCTGGAGAGCACGCGCAAGCAAAATCATCCCTTGAGTTGTTTTCAACAAAGTAATCCACATCATCTATTCTAATCCGGGTATGCCATTCTACCGAAACCTTCCAAACGATCGCTCGAGAATTGCCTTAGGCTGGTATAAAGAGTTTCAATGATCTCTGAATCAAAGGTAATTCTTTTTGCCACTTAAGGGGATATATCTACGAGTCGCCATCCCTAAGGTGTCTCGTTGTGGTATCATGGCAACTCAACTCCTCGCTATGTTGACAACCGAATTGTTGTCTACCTAGCAAGCCCTCATCATCTGTCTCACTCCATTTCTTCAGATGTATGCTTCGTGTCTCAACTCGAGATATATGTCAATATCTCACATCTCACCCCATGAGCTGATCCTGAGTTGTTCGGTCTTCGAGAAGATCGATTCTTCTAGAGTTTTCCTTTCCTCTTCTTGTCATGTTAGTTGGAGTTCTCAGAGGAAGACATCGAGTCAAAGATGGTGATCGATCAACGCCCCTATGAAGTGCAACCTGGATCGTGAAGATTGCGTTAGTTTGCGTTCCCCTTCATCTTACCCTACGCTTGAATCTCGGGACAAGATTCTTGTTTAGTGGGGGCGAGTTGTCACATCCCTAGTCCTTGCATGCACTAGGCTAGCCCTTTATGTGTGCATCATGTTTAATTTTTTCAAATAAACTTGAAATGGGGATGACAAAACCCCCAACACCCCCCCTCAAGACAACTAGGGTTTACTAAAATGTTTTTCAATGAACCTGAAATGCCCTTCTAAAATGTTCATCATCTTTGCCTTGGGTTAGAACCTCTGACAAAAATGGTGCACACTTTTTCTAGGACACCATACAGTCACTGAATTAAATCATATAGTATTTGCATTTGGGCATTTAAATGCTATAAAATATTTTAAATGCTCAAATAATCCGAAACTGAAATGTTTACTGTAGGATATATTTCCAATAGTGGTCAGGAGTAGTTGCATGATTTTTGGGATTGATTTAGTATTTTTAATAAAGCCACAAAGTTGCAGAATAATAGAAAACAGAAACAATAAATAAAAGAGAGAGAATAACCTGGGCCAACTTACCTGGCGCCCACCGAAGCCACCTGGACGGCCCAGCACTGTTGGCCAGCCCACAGGGGCATGCCCGTCTTCTTCCTTCAGCCAGTAGGCAGAGGAGAGGCGTGGCGCGCGCGCGTGCGGCTTCGGCCACCTCCTGCTTCGTCGTGTCGCGCTCTCCGTCAACCCAATCCCGCGCCTGGAGATGCCTCGAAGCCCCTTTCTCCTCTCCCTTACTCGCTGCACTCTCTCTCCCTCCTCTGCTCTCTCCCCACGACGCCACCGAACACGCCCATCGCCGCCGTTCGCCGTTGCCGCGACCACCACCGTCCCGACGATGCCCCAAGCTGCTCCCGAGCTCCTGCACCTCGTCGCCAGCCCCCTCACCGAGCCACGCGACTGGAAGACCCCGAAGCGCCGCCCCCGACATCTACTTCCTCCTCGGATCGCCGAGATCGCCAGAGACCTCCTGCCATCACCAGCACTTCCCCGAGCTCTCCGAGGCCACCGCTACACTCGTCGTGAGCTCCTCTTCCTTCTCCCCCTAGCCATGTCGCTCAAGCTGCCCCCTAACCCCATTGGTCATCACGGCCAAGAGCTCGGCTTCGCCGGCCATGTCGCCGTCGTGGCCACAGATGCATAAGCTCGAAACTGAGCGCGTAACCGTGCTCAGCACATCACCAGGAGGTCGTAGCACCCGGTCGTTCGCCCCGCTGTGCCCCATAGCACCATCCCCAACCTCGCCCGAACTCCGGCCGCCACGCTTGCCATCGCCGCCGTCATTCTGGGCCATCTCCAGCGAAGCTGAGAGCAGCACTAGACGCGCGCGAGCTCCAGCTACTCGTAGGTGGGCTCCACCGTTGATTTGGTCGCTGGAGGAAGATTCCCGAGCCTCGCCGCTGTGTCTGGCCTCGCCGGCGTCGTCTCGCCGGCGAGTTTGACCTGTTGACCAGGGGTTTGACCTCCCCTGGGTCGCTGACAAGTGGGCCCTGGCCCAGCTAATCCTAGATTAGTTTTTTTAATTAAGTCTAATTAACCCAACTGACATTTTAGTTAGTCACTGACGTGTGGACCCCACACGTCAGGTTTGACTTGGACCCGGTCTGTTGACCTACTGATGTCACAACGACGTCATGCTGACACAGTTAACCTTTTTCTGGATTTATTCTTATTATGAAAATTCCAGAAATTGTCCAAAACTTCTAAAAATCATAGAAATTCAACCGTAACTCCAAATGAAATAATTTATATATGAAAAATGATCAGAAAAATCCAATCTATCCATCCGTACTATTTTCATGCATGTTAGAACAACTATAGCTGCTGTTTAGCACAAATCATATAAATGGCATTTAAATGTCCACATATGGAGTTTGAATTTGAATCTTGGATTCAAACCAACTTCATTTAACCTGCTGCTAGTTGCATTATCTCAAAGCACATCATATTGCCATGTCATGATTATGCATCATATTGTGCATTGCATTGATGGTGTTCTTCCTTGTTTGCCGGTGTTTGTCCCCTCTCGATAGACGTGTTCCGACGATGAGCTCGATGACACTGATGAAGAACTATATTATCTTCAGAAGTGCCAGGCAAGCAAAACCCCCTTGTTCATTCCGATACAATCCCACTCTCTCGCTCCTGCTCTATTTTCCTGCATTAGGACAACAATGACTCAACTGTTACATGATGCGGTAGTTGAACCCCTTTCCTCTGCATGACCTTTCATTGCCACAGTAAATAGATGAAACCCACTAGCATGAGTAGGAGTTGTTTGAGCCCTGATGTGCCTACTCATGCATGCTTGTTTGTCATGCCTGCTACTTCTTAGAGTTGAGTCAGGTCTGATTCATCGGGGATGAATTGGAGGTGTGTAAACATGTCCTACTGTGTGTGAGCTAAGTGTGTGAAGACGATTTGGTAAAGGTAGCGGTGAGAGGCCATGTAGGAGTACATGGTGGGTTATCTCATTGCAGCCGTCCTCAGGAACTGAGTTCTGTGTTTGTGATCCATGAACAGTTACTACCACACATTGGGCTCCGGGCGCTCCAAGCTCTCTCGACTTATTAATCAACTTGATCTCTGTCCAGGAGATGCAACTAGTTTCTGGTGTTTGTAGGTAGTGTTAGTAGTCTACCAAGTGGCACCCGGTACAGGTGGGCTTGGGACAGACTAGGCACAGTGGCACGGTGTACCACGCGTAGATCCACCCGTCGAGGTGGGCTTGGGAACCCTGCACACATCGTTTGGGGCCGTGAGCGACACCCCGGCTGGATCTCCTTGCGGATGGAACCCGAATAGGCGATAAACCTAGACGAGAGACTTGTGTGGTTAGTCAGGTCATGGCCGACACCCTCGCTGGGCTTCCGCTTGAAGGTTGCCGAGTACATGTCGTGTAAACGGCGGTAAGTGGTGAGAGCGTGTGTGAAGAAGTACACCCCTGTAGGGTTAATATGATCTATTCGAATAGCCGTGTCTGCGGTAAAGGACTTCAGGGTTGCCTGTACAGTTCATAGACAAGTGAAAGTGGATACTCTAAAATACGCAAGATAAGCGTGAGTGCTATGGATGGCGTTCTCGTAGGGAGATGGGAGCGGATCCATAGTGGTGTATTGATATGGTGAATATGTGGACTCGTGTGCGCCACCTCAAAAGAGTCACTTGCAGTCGTAGTTCAGGATAGCCACCGAGTCAAAGCTGGCTTGCTGCAGTTAAACCCCACCATCCCCTTTGTTGATAATGATGCATATGTAGTTAGTTCTGATGTAAGTCTTGCTGGGTACATTTGTACTCACGTTGCTTAATTTATGTTTTTGCAGAGAGACTTCAGTCTCGCTAGTAGTACCGCGTGGACTTCGACGTTTAGCTTGTTACCTCAGCTACGATCTTGTGCCCTCGGCAGGAGCTGGTAGATAGTCAGGCTTCTCAGCCTTTTTCATTTATAGTTGTCTGTACTCATACATGTTAAGCTTCCGCGTGTGCTTTGACTTGTATGCTCTGAATGTTGGGTCATGAGACCCATGTTTGTAATATCTTGCTCCTCGGAGCCTATTGAATAAAGTACTTGAGTTGTAGAGTCATGTTGTGATGCCATGTTGTATTTGCACATATCGAGCATATTGTGTGTATGTTATTGAAATGCTTGGTATGTGTGGGATCCGACTATCTAGTTGTTTATCCTTAGTAGTCACTCTTATCGGGAAATGTCTCCTAGTGCCTCCACTGAGCCATGGTAGCTTGCTACTGCTCCGGAACACTTAGGCTGGCAGGCATGTGTCCTTCTTCGTTCCTGTGTCTGTCCCTTTGGGGAAATGTCACGCGATGAATACCGGAGTCCTGTTAGCCCGCTACAGCCAGGTTCACCGGAGTCCTATTAGCCCAGTGCTACAGCCTGGATTCACTCGCTGATGACCGACACGTTCGATGCTGGGTCATGGATGCCTGTCCCTGTAAGTATGTGCCACTTTGGGTTTACGACTAGCCATGTCAGCCCGGGCTCCTTATCATATGGATGCTAGCGACACTATCATATACGTGTGCCAAAAGGCGCAAACGGTCCCGGGCATAGGTAAGGCGACACCCGTGGGAATACCGTGCGTGAGGCCGCAAAGTGATATGAGGTGTTACATGCTAGATCGATGTGGCATTGAGTCGGGGTCCTGACATCAGCGCGAAGCGCCTCGCCAGTCCGGTAAGTCCTCTGATTTATTACAAGATGTTCCCTTCCTAGTACATTCGTGGGAGGATTTTTAAGTCACCATGCTGACCGAACAGGATTGGGTGGAGATGGCAGAGCGGATTGACTGTCCGGCTCCATTGCCTGAGCACCCAGTAAACGCACTCCCAGCGGAGATGCTAGTTCCGGCGCCTTACAAGGTGCCGAAGAAAAAGGCCGAAAAGAAGGCCGCGGGGACCCGGAAGGGTCTCCGTCGCGAAACCGCATTAGACGCTCGCCAGAAGATGATGAGGCGCACACTTCCCACGGAGTGGAGGAGAGAAAGAGGAAGGCCGCCTCAACTGAGGGGGCCAAAGGGTCCAAGAAGGTGGCCGTGGACACCAGAAAAAGTCTTCGGCGCAAGGCCGTGATAGAATCGTCAT
>NC_041393.1:489414859-489519567 GCF_002162155.2 Triticum dicoccoides
AGGAGTGGCTGCCCAGGGGGAAAACCTCGGGCGAGGTCGTAAGTATCCGCATTCCATAATATTTTTCGTGCGACTTGGACCTCATGATTTGTAATGACGCCGAACACGTATATCCAGTCCGGCCGGGTCCAATCTCGGGGAGTCCTCTTCGGAGGAGTCTCTGAACGAGTTGGAGATGAATTCACTCCCGATGGCCACCTCCCCACGACCAGTGGATGACACCGAGGTGTTGTCTCGGAGGATGTCAGAGCAGGAGGTGATGGTTCTGGAGACGCCCCAAGGCAAAATCTCGGTCGCCGGACACATGGGGGGTAAAACCCCCATGGATTATGCTGACGAGAGCCGCAGCAAGTCTGGCTCCCAGCCGGTTACTGCGCCGGAGCCTACAAATGTTCCGGATTCCAGTAAGCAGTCCCTCGCGAAGGAGGGTGAGCCTGCAGTGCCGATGACCTCCGCCCAGCCGGAGGCATCGGATAATTTGTTGGAAGTGCTTCGAGGCGCTTCCATCAACGATGAACACCTTACGCTTATGGGTACGGTGATTGAGAAGGTTCGGTCCGCCAAGAGCGGATTGACCGAAGCCTGCACCAGCCTGCTAACAGGCTTTGAGGTAAAAGAGTGTGAGGAAGTATCACCCGATAGACAGTAGCCCCTGATACTCCGGTTGGTGTTCGGAAAGAAAAGCCAAACGGAGGGTCAACTAAAAAACCGCAGGAAGCTAATAGTACTTGTCTATATGAACAAACAGGCACTGCTGCTGACCGCCGCTGCGTGCACGGCTGAGGTTGCCAGACTCAAGCGCGCACTGGGGCAGGCCGAAGAAGAGCTCGGCCTTGTGAAGAAGGAGCTCGAGGAGAACAAAGGTAAGTCAAACCCCGTCCATATGTTGTATAGGGGATAAAAAGTTGGTAATGCTAAAAAAGCATCATGGCTTTTGATAGGGACCGCGACCGAAGTGGTGGCCTTGAAGGAAGTGCTGTCCGTAGCTGAAGCCAAGGCGGATACGGAGTGCACCGAGCGCAAGAAGCAAGATGCTCAGGTGGGAGAGGTACAACAAAGCTCCAGGAGCTCGGCAAGAAGTTTGACTCCCTGGAGCATGACTTCGAGACGCAAGCGTCTGAGCTTGCGAAGGCCCTCCAGAGTGCGGCCGACGCCAAGGCCGAAGCTCAAAAGGCCCTCCAGGAAATCCAGGCGGCCAAGAAGATAGCGGAGGGTAAGGCATTCTTTATGCAAAGCAAGCATGTGGAGGAGTCATTTCTTTTACTTACACGAATCTGGAGCTCTCCAGGGGCATTCGCAGATCTGCCACGCAGCATTTCGGATGCCTCGGAGTTCTATCGCGTTGAAGAGGGGAGCTCCACGGAGAAGCTTTTCTGGTCCCAATATACTGGGGCCGAACACCCGATGCCTCTAAGTGACCAACTGAAGCAGCTGGTCGAACTCCACAATGCGGCCGAACAGGCCATGAAGGACCTCATAGTCCGAATGTGGCCTGGCGAGCCCCTGCCCGGCAGCTACTTTGACCTGGTGAAGCGGATGGTGCATGCCTGTCCATGACTGGAAGTTATCAAGCAGTCCATATGTATTGAGGGTGACCGACAGGCTTTTGCCCGCGCGAAGATGCATTGGGCCAAGCTGGATGCCGAGAAGCTCGTGAAGGATGGACCCCTGAAGGGCAAGGAGTATCTCTACCCCGAAAAATATTATGATGGTGTTATGAAAGGCGCTCGTCTTGTGGCAAATGAATGTTCTAAGAACATAATTTTTGAGTGAATATACTCATGTCGTCTATGTAATATGAGGACGAGTTTGATTGCGCTATATAACGCTTTGTTTGATTTAAAATATTACCTTCTCTGCGGCCGTTTATCAAAAACTGAAGGTAGGCCAGTCGTCGGCTTCCGCCCCCTTGTAACTAGTACTGGGGTGTGTTGGGGAACGTTGCAGGAAATAAAAAAAAATTCTACGGTTTCACCAAGATCAATCTATGAGTTCATCTAGCAACGAGAGAGAGGAGTGCATCTACATACCCTTGTAGATCGAGCGGAAGCGTTCAAGAGAACGGGGTTGAGGGAGTCGTACTCGTCGTGATCCAAATCACCAGAGATCCTAGCGCCGAACGGACGGCACCTCCGCGTTCAACACACGTACGGTCAGTGTGACATCTCCTCCTTCTTGATCCATCAAGGGGGAAGGAGAGGTTGATGAAGATCCAGCAACACGACGGCGTGGTGGTGGATGCAGCAGGGATCCCGACATGGCTTCGCCAAGCGTCTGCGGGAGGAAGAGGTGTAGCAAGGGGGAAGGGAGGCGCCAATTGCAAGGGTGCGGCTGCCCTCCCTCCCTCCTCTTTATATAGGGACCTCGAGGGTGCCGGCCCTAGGAGATGGGATCTCCTAGGAGGGGCGGCGGCCAAGGGGGGTGCCTTGCCCCCAAGGCAAGTGGAGGCGCCCCCTCCCCTAGGGTTCCCAACCCTAAGCGCAGGGGGGGCCAAGGGGGGGGGGTTGCACCAGCCCACCAGGGGCTGGTTCCCCTCCCACTTCAGCACGTGGGGCCCTCCGGGATGGGTGGCCCCACCCGGTGGACCCCCGGGACCCTTCCGGTGGTCCCGGTACAATACCGGTGACCCCCGAAACTTTCCCGATGGCCGAAACTCGACTTCCCAAATATAATTCATTACCTCTGGACCATTCCGGAACTCCTCCTGACGTCCGGGATCTCATCCGGGACTTCGAACAACTTTTGGTTTGCTGCATACAAATATCCCTACAACCCTAGCGTCACCGAACCTTAAGTATGTAGACCCTACGGGTTCGGGAGACACGTAGACATGACCAAGACGGCTCTCTGGTCAATAACCAACAACGGGATCTGGATACCCATGTTGGCTCCCATATGCTCCTCGATGATCTCATCGGATGAACCACGATGTCGCGGATTCAAGCAACCCCGTATACAATTCCCTTTGTCAATCAGTACATTACTTGCCCGAGATTCGATCGTCGGTATCCCAATACCTCGTTCAATCTCGTTACCAGCAAGTCACTTTACTCGTACCGTAATGCATGATCCCATGACCAGACACTTGGTCACTTTGAGCTCATTATGATGATGCATTACCGAGTGGGCCCAGAGATACCTCTCCGTCATACGGAGTGACAAATCCCAGTCTCGATCCGTGTCAACTCAACAGACACTTTCGGAGATACCCGTAGTATACCTTTATAGTCACCCAGTTACGTTATGACGTTTGGTACACCCAAAGCACTCCTACGGTATCCGGGAGTCACAGATCTCATGGTCTAAGGAAAAGATACTTGACATTGGAAAAGCTCTAGCAAACGAACTACACGATCTTGTGCTATGGTTAGGATTGGGTCTTGTCCATCACATCATTCTCCTAATGATGTGATCTCGTTATCAATGACATCCAATGTCCATATTCAGGAAACCATGACTATCTGTTGATCAACGAGCTAGTTAACTAGAGGCTCACTAGGGACATATTGTGGTCTATGTATTCACACGTGTATTACGATTTCTGGATAATACAATTATAGCATGAATAAAACACAATTATCATGAGCAAGGAAATATAATAATAATCCTTTTATTATTGCCTCTAGGGCATATTTCCAACAGTCTCCCACTTGCACTAGAGTCAATAATCTAGTTACATTGTGATGAATCGAACACCCATAGAGTTCTGGTGTTGATCATGTTTTGCTCGCGGAAGAGGTTTAGTCAACGGATCTGCGACATTCAGATCCATATGAACTTTGCAAATATCTATGTCTCCATCTTGAACATTTTCACGGATGGAGTTGAAACGATGCTTGATGTGCCTGGTCTTCTTGTGAAACCTGGGCTCCTTGGCAAGGGCAATAGCTCTAGTGTTGGGTATGACTCCTAGGTCGGTGATGAACTCCTAGGTCGGTGATGAACTCCTTCATCCATATTGCTTCATGCGCTGCCTCCGAGGCTGCCATGTACTCCGCTTCACATGTAGATCCTACCACGACGCTCTGCATGCAACTGCACCAGCTTACTACTCCACGATTCAACATATAGACGTATCCGGTTTGTGACTTAGAGTCATCCAGATCTGTGTCGAAGCTAGCGTCGACGTAACCCTTTACGACGAGCTCTTCATCACCTCCATAGACGAGAAACATGTCCTTTGTCCTTTTCAGGTACTTCAGGATATTCTTGACCGCTGTCCAGTGTTCCTTGCCGGGATTACTTTGGTACCTTCCTACCAAACTTACGGCAAGGTTTACATCAGGTCTGGTACACAGCATGGCATACATAATAGATCCTATGGCTGAGGCATAGGGGATGACACTCATCTCTTCTTTATCTTCTGCCGTGGTCGGGCATTGAGCCGAGCTCAATCTCACACCTTGCAATACAGGCAAGAACCCTTTCTTGGACTGATCCATATTGAACTTCTTCAATATCTTATCAAGGTATGTGCTTTGTGAAAGACCTATGAGGCGTCTCGATCTATCCCTATAGATCTTGATGCATAATATGTAAGCAGCTTCTCCAAGGTCCTTCATTGAAAAACACTTATTCAAGTAGGCCTTAATGTTGTCCAAAAGTTCTATATCATTTCCCATCATAAGTATGTCATCTACATATAATATGAGAAATGCTACAAAGCTCCCACTCACTTTCTTGTAAACACAGGCTTCTCCATAAGTCTGCATAAACCCAAACGCTTTGATCATCTCATCAAAGCGAATGTTCCAACTCCGAGATGCTTGCACCAGCCCATAAATGGATCGCTGGAGCTTGCATACCTTGTTAGCATTCTTAGGATCGACAAAACCTTCCGGCTGCATCATATACAGTTCTTCCTTAAGATAGCCGTTAAGGAATGCCGTTTTGACGTCCATCTGCCATATCTCATAATCATAGTATGGGGAAATTGCTAACATGATTCGGACGGACTTCAGCTTCGCTATGGGAGAGAATGTCTCATCGTAGTCAACCCCTTGAACATGTCGATAACCCTTAGCAACAAGTCGAGCTTTATAGATGGTAACATTACCATCCGCGTCCGTCTTCTTCTTAAAGATCCATTTGTTTTCTATCGCTCGCCGATCATCGGGCAAGTCTGTCAAAGTCCATAATTTGTTTTTATACATGGATTCTATCTAGGATTGCATGGCTTCAAGACATTTGTTGGAATCTGGGCCCGCCATCGCTTCTTCATAGTTCGAAGGTTCACCGTTGTCTAACAACATGATTTCCAGGACAGGGTTGCCATACCACTCTGGTGTGGAACGTGTCCTTGTGGACCTACGAAGTTCAGTAGCAACTTGATCCGAAGTACCTTGATCATCATTGTTAATTTCCTCTCCAGTCGGTGTAGGCACCACAGGAACATTTTCCTGAGCTGCACTACTTTCCGGTTCAAGAGGTAGTACTTCATTGAGTTCTACTTTCCTCCCACTTACTCCTTTCGAGAGAAACTCTTTTTCCAGAAAGGATCCGTTCTTGGCAACAAAGATCTTGCCTTCGGATCTAAGGTAGAAGGTATACCCAATGGTTTCCTTAGGGTATCCTATGAAGACGCATTTTTCCGACTTGGGTTCGAGCTTTTCAGGTTGAAGTTTCTTGACATAAGCATCGCATCCCCAAACTTTTAGAAACGACAGCTTAGGTTTCTTCCCAAACCATAATTCATACGGTGTCGTCTCAACGGATTTAGACGGAGCCCTATTTAAAGTGAATGTAGGTGTCTCTAGAGCGTATCCCCAAAATGATAGCGGTAAATCGGTAAGAGACATCATAGATCGCACCATATCCAATAGAGTGCGATTACGATGTTCGGACACACCGTTACGCTGACGTGTTCCAGGCGGCGTGAGTTGTGAAACGATTCCACATTTCGTTAAGTGTGTACCAAATTCGTGACTTAAGTATTCTCCTCCACGATTTGATTGGAAGAACTTTATCTTTCGGTCACGTTGATTCTCTACCTCATTCTGAAATTCCTTGAACTTTTCAAAGGTCTCAGACTTGTGTTTCATCGAGTAGACATACCCATATCTACTCAAGTCATCAGTGAGAGTGAGAACATAACGATATCCTCCGCGAGCCTCAACACTCATTGGACCGCACACATCAGTATGTATGATTTCCAATAAGTTGGTTGCTCGCTCCATTGTTCCGGAGAACGGAGTCTTGGTCATTTTGCCCATGAGGCATGGTTCGCATGTGTCAAATGATTCATAATCGAGAGACTCTAAAAGTCCATCAGCATGGAGCTTCTTCATGCGCTTGACACCAATGTGACCAAGGCGGCAGTGCCACAAGTATGTGGGACTATCGTTATCAACTTTACATCTTTTGGTATTCACACTATGAATATGTGTAACATCACGTTCGAGATTCATTAAGAATAAACCATTGACCATCGGGGCATGACCATAAAACATATCTCTCATATAAATAGAACAACCATTATTCTCGGATTTAAATGAGTAGCCATCTCATATTAAACGAGATCCAGATACAATGTTCATGCTCAAACTTGGCACTAAATAACAATTATTGAGGTTTAAAACTAACCCCGTGGGTAAATGTAGAGGTAGCGTGCCGACGGCGATCACATCGACCTTGGAACCATTCCCGACGTGCATCGTCACCTCGTCCTTCGCCAGTCTCCGCTTATTCCGCAGCTCCTGCTTTGAGTTACAAATATGAGCAACGGCACCGGTATCAAATACCCAGGAGCTACTACGAGCACTGGTAAGGTACACATCAATTACATGTATATCACAGATACCTTTAGTGTTGCCGGCCTTCTTGTCCGCTAAGTATTTGGGGTAGTTCCGCTTCCAGTGACCCTTCCCTCTGCAATAAAAGTACTCAGTCTCAGGCTTGGGTCCATTCTTTGACTTCTTCCCAGCAACTGGCTTACCGGGCGCGGCAACATCCTTGCCGTCCTTCTTGAAGTTCTTCTTACCCTTGCCTTTCTTGAACTTAGTGGTTTTATTGACCATCAATACTTGATGTTCCTTTTTGATTTCTACCTCTGCTGACTTCAGCATTGAAAATACTTCAGGAATAGTTTTCACCATCCCCTGCATATTGTAGTTCATCAAAAAGCTCTTGTAGCTCGGTGGGAGCGACTGAAGGATTCTGTTAATGACCGCCTCGTCCGGGAGGTTGATGTCCAGCTGGGATAGGCGGTTGTGCAACCCAGACATTTTGAGTATGTGCTCTCTAACAGAACTATTTTCCTCCATCTTACAACTATAGAACTTGTCAGAGACTTCATATCTCTCGACCCGGGAGTGAGCTTGGAAAACCATTTTCAGCTCCTCAAACATCTCATATGCTCTGTGTTGCTCAAAACGCTTTTGGAGCCCCGGTTCTAAGCTGTAACGCATGCCACACTGAACGATGGAGTAATCATCAGCACGTGACTGCCAAGCGTTCATAATGTCTTGGTTCTCTGGGATGGGTGCTTCACCTAGCGGTCCTTCTAGGACATATGCTTTCTTGGCAGCTATGAGGATGATCCTCAGGTTCCAGACCCAGTCCGTATAGTTGCTGCCATCATCTTTCAGCTTGGTTTTCTCTAGGAACGCGTTGAAGTTCATGTTGACATGAGCGTTGGACATTTGATCTACAAGACATTTTTGCAAAGATTTTAGACTAAGTTCATGATAATTAAGTTCATCTAATCAAATTATTTAATGAACTCCCACTCAGATTAGACATCCCTCTAGTCATCTAAGTGTTACATGATCCGAGTCGACTAGGCCGTGTCCGATCATCACGTGAGACGGACTAGTCATCATCGGTGAACATCTCTATGTTGATCGTATCTTCCATACGACTCATGTTCGACCTTTCGGTCTCTGTGTTCCAAGGCCATGTCTGTACATGCTAGGCTCGTCAAGTTAACCTAAGTGTTTTGCATGTGTAAATCTGTCTTACACCCGTTGTATGTGAACGTTAGAATCTATCACACCCGATCATCACGTGGTGCTTCGAAACAACGAATTGTCGCAACGGTGCATAGTTAGGGGGAACACTTTCTTGAAATTATTATGAGGGATCATCGTATTTACTACCACCGTTCTAAGTAAACAAGATGCAAAAACATGATAAACATCACATGCAATCAAATAGTAGTGACATGATATGACCAATATCATATAGCTCCTTTGATCTCCATCTTCGGGGCTCCATGATCATCTTCGTCACCGGCATGACACCATGATCTCCATCATCATGATCTCCATCATCGTGTCTCCATGAAGTTGCTCGCCAACTATTACTTCTACTACTATGGCTAACGGTTTAGCCATAAAGTAAAGTAATTACATGGCGTTAAATCATTGACACCCAGGTCATACAATAATTAAGGCAACTCCTATGGCTCCTGCCGGTTGTCATACTCATCGACATGCAAGTCGTGATTCCTATTACAAGAACATGATCTCATACATCACAATATATCATTCATCATTCATCACAACTTTTGGCCATATCACATCACAAAGCAATTGCTACAAAAACAAGTTAGACGTCCTCTAATTGTTGTTGCATCTTTTATGTGGCTGCAATAGGGTTCTAGAAAGAACGTTTTCTTACCTACGAAAAAGCCACAACGTGATTTGTCAACTTCTCTTTACCCTTCATAAGGACCCTTTTCATCGAATCCGCTCCAACTAAAGTGGGAGAGACAGAAACCCGCTAGCCACCTTATGCAACTAGTGCATGTCCGTCGGTGGAACCTGTCTCACGTAAGCGTACGTGTAAGGTCGGTCTGGGCCGCTTCATCCCACAATACCGCTGAAGAAAAATAAGACTAGTAGTGGCAAGATAGTTGAAACATCTACGCCCACAACAGATTTGTGTTCTACTCGTGCAAAGAGAACTACGCATAGACCTAGCTCATGATGCCACTGTTGGGGAACGTTGCAGAAAAAAATCTACGGTTTCACCAAGATCAATCTATGAGTTCATCTAGCAACAAGAGAGGGGACTGCATCTACATACCCTTGTAGATCGAGCGGAAGCGTTCAAGAGAACGGGGTTGAGGGAGTCGTACTCGTCGTGATCCAAATCACCGGAGATCCTACCGCCGAACGGATGGCACCTCCGCGTTCAACACACGTACGGTCAGCGTGACGTCTCCTCCTTCTTGATCCAGCAAGGGGGAAGGAGAGGTTGATGAAGATCCAGCAGCACGACGGCGTGGTGGTGGATGCAGCAGGGATCCCGGCAGGGCTTCGCCAAGCGTCTGCGGGAGGAAGAGGTGTAGCAAGGGGGAAGGGAGGCACCATGTGCAAGGGTGCGGCTGCCCTCCCTCCCCCCTCTTTATATAGGGACCCCAGGGGGGCGCCCGCCCTAGGAGATGGGATGTCCTAGGGGGGGGCGGCGGCCAAGGGGGGTGCCTTGCCCCCCAAGCCAAGTGGAGGCGCCCCTCCCCTAGGGTTCCCAACCCTAGGCGCAGGGGGGCCCAAGGGGGGGCGCACCAGCCCACCAGGGGCTGGTTCCCCTCCCACTTCAGCCGATGGGGCCCTCCGGGATGGGTGGCCCCACCCGATGGACCCCTGGGACCCTTCCGGTGGTCCCGATACAATACCGGTGACCCCCAAAACTTTCCTGATGGCCGAAACTCGACTCCCCATATTAATTATTTACCTCCGGACCATTCCAGAACTCCTCGTGACGTCCGGGATCTCATCCGGGACTCCGAACAACTTTCGGTTTGCTGCATACAAATATCTCTACAACCCTAGCGTCACCGAATCTTAAGTGTGTAGACCCTACGGGTTCGGGAGACACGTATACATGACCGAGATGGCTCTCCGATCAATAACCAATAGCGGGATATGGATACCCATGTTGGCTCCCACATGCTCCTCGATGATCTCATCGGATGAACCACGATGTCGAGGATTCAAGCAACCCCGTATACAATTCCCTTTGTCAATCGGTATGTTACTTTCCCGAGATTCGATCATCGGTATCCCAATACCTCGTTCAATCTCGTTACCAGCAAGTCACTTTACTCGTACCGTAATGCATGATCCCGTGACCAGACACTTGGTCACTTTGAGCTCATTATGATGATGCATTACCGAGTGGGCCCAGAGATACCTCTCCGTCATACGGAGTGACAAATCCCAGTCTTGATCCGTGTCAACTCAATAGACACTTTCGGAGATACCCGTAGTATACCCAGTTATGTTGTGACGTTTGGTACACCCAAAGCACTCCTACGGTATCCGAGAGTTACACGATCTCATGGTCTAAGGAAAAGATACTTGACATTGGAAAAGCTCTAGCAAACGAACTACACGATCTTGTGCTATGCTTAGGATTGGGTCTTGTCCATCACATCATTCTCCTAATGATGTGATCTCGTTATCAATGACATTCAATGTCCATAGTCAGGAAACCATGACTATCTGTTGATCAACGAGCTAGTCAACTAGAGGCTCACTAGGGACATATTGTGGTCTATGTATTCACACGTGTATTACGATTTCCGGATAATACAGTTATAGCATGAATAAAAGACAATTATCATGAACAAGGAAATATAATAATAATAATCCTTTTATACTCATGTTGTCTATGTAATATGAGGACGAGTTTGATTGCGCTATATAACGCTTTGTTTGATTTAAAATATTACCTTCTCTGCGGCCGTTTATCAAAAACTGAAGGTAGGCCAGTCGTCGGCTTCCGCCCCCTTGTAACTAGTACTGGGGTGTTCGTGGAAAACCCAACACTCTTTTTCCAAATTCTTGGTCCTTTAAGGAGGTGTTTAGCGCAGCGAACAAGGCAAGCGGACTATTCGGCTTTATAACTCTCACTTGGCCATAGAAGTCTATAATTTTAAATTTCGGCGAAGCCCCTTGTATTTGGAAGGCCGAACTGGGGCGTTATACACGCCTAAATCGGGCAAGGCCGATTCCTCGCCTTAAGTGGAAAAAATCTTTAGGGATTTAGTACCTCGCGAATAGCGACCAGCTCTCGCCGCATCATGACGGTCAATTTTCGGCTTTCTCTACTGAGGTGCTCGTCCGGAAGAACCGGGACACAATCGCAGTAGTTCTCCCTGCGCTACCTTAGCCGATATAACGAAACGTAAGGTACCAAAACAAGGGAGCCGGGCTAACCCAACTATTGACCCAAGACATGATTCGGAGCTGATCCATATAATGCTATAAGTTCGGGGTGCCGCACTGTCGAAAGTGTGCGGACTTTTCTTGCCATATTATGGGGCTCGATAAGAAGCCCCTGGCAAACTAAGCCTACCAAAATGTACGGATGCAATATTGAATAAATATTCAACGGAAAATATGAAGATAGTAATAACAAGCTGACGCTGTGTACTACTTCCAATTTATTTGGACAATACGGCAAGGCATAGGTGTACAATTACTGCATTAAGCAGAAAGAAATAGGACTATTTGACATGTCCTATCCAAGGGCAGGCTACATGCGAGTATGTAAGAACAGGTATAACGATCATTGAAGAAGACCACCTGACTATCCCCTTGTGTGAAAGGCCTCTTGCCTCCTTGGTGTGCCCTCTGTAATGAGTCCGGTTATCCGATCTCTTTGAAGGGGCTGCCCAAAAGTAGGGTCCTGAAAAAAACAAAAAATGGTATGTGGGCCTCATGGCGGCTGAACTGCACTCTGGCCGCATTGTGGTCTCGCCTCCACCTATGCCCATGGTATGTTGAGCGTGTAGTTATGTACGCGTGGCATGAATGCCACCTGAATGGGGCTAGGGTGGAGGCCGGATTGCTAATCGAGCTCCTGGCATGCTTGACGGTCCTGTTGCGGGGTACTCCAGACTCGCTTGACGGTGATCGGGGTTGTCATTTCTGAATTGGCTGTTTGTCGAAGGAGGCTGCTTTGTACTTCTGCCGCGAGGGCCACAGTGTGCTCTTTCGTACAGAGGGAGCAGTCTGTATTTCCATTGACTGTTATGACCCCCCGAGGTCCTGGCATTTTGAGCTTGAGGTATGCATAGTGTGGTGCCGCATTGAATCGAGCAAACGAGGTTCTCCCAAGTAGTGCATGGTATCCACTACGGAAAGGGACGATATCGAAGATTAACTCCTCGCTTCGGAAGTTATCCGGAGATCCGAAGACCACTTCCAGTGTTATTGAGCCCGTGCAGCGGGCCTCTACCCCTGGAATTACACCTTTGAAGGTGGTTTTGGTGGGTTTGATCCATGACGGATCGATGCCCATTTTGCGCACTGTGTCCTGATAAAGCAGGTTCAGGCTGCTGCCACCGTCAATGAGGACTCGCGTGAGGTGGGATCCATTGATGATTGGGTCAAGGACCAATGCGGCTGAGCCGCCGTGACGGATGCTGGTGGGAGGGTCCCTATGATCAAAGGTGATCGGGCAGGATGACCATGGGTTGAATTTTGGGGCGACGGGCTCCATCGCATAGACCTCCCTAAGTGCACGCTTTTGCTCTCGTTTGGGGATGTGAGTGGCATAGATCATGTTCACCGTTTTTACCTGGGGAGGAAATTTCTTGTGTCTTCCAGTGTTCAGACGCCGGGGCTCCTCCTCATCATCGTTGTGCTGCCCCTTGTCCTTGTTCTCGGCATTTATCTTGCCGGCCTGTTTGAACACCCAACAATCTCTGTTAGTGTGATTGGCTGGTTTATCGGGGGTGCCATGAATCTGGCACGAGCGGTCGAGTATGCAGCCCAGACTAGACGATCCCTGATTGTTTCTTTTGAACGTCTTCTTCCGCTGATTGGATTTGGAGTTGCTGAATCCGGCATTGAGTGTCGTATCCTCAGCATTGTCACCATTGTTTCAACGCTTGTGTCTGTTGCGCCGTGGCTTTCCATTACTGTCACGGATATCTGAAGTGCCAGGGTTTCCTGGCACGGTGTTACTGCGAGCCAGCTTGCTGTCCTCACCCGCGCAAAAGCGGGTCATTAGTGTCGTGAGGGCCGCCATGGTCTTCGGTTTTTCTTGGCCGAGGTGTCGGGCAAGCCACTCGTCACGGATATTATGCTTAAAGGCCGCCAGGGCCTCAGCGTTCGGACAATCAACAATTTGATTCTTTTTGGTTAGGAACCGAGTCCAGAATTTCCTGGCTGACTCTCCGGGCTGTTGGGTAATGTGACTTAGTCATCAGCATCCGGTGGTCGCACATAGGTGCCCTGGAAGTTATCGAGGAATGCATCCTCAAGATTTTCCCAACTGCCAATGGAGTTTGCTGGCAGGCTATTCAGACAGTGTCTGGCTGGCCCTTTAAGCTTGAGTGGGAGATACTTGATGGCATGTAGGTCATCACCGCGGGCCATGTGAATGTGGTGAAGAAAATCTTCGATCCACACCACGGGGTCTGTTGTGCTATCGTATGACTCGATGTTGACGGGTTTAAACCCTTTTGGGAATTCATGTTCCATTACTTCATTAGTGAAGCAGAGGGGGTGTGCGGCGCCTCTGTGCCGGGCTATGTCGCTGCGTAGTCCAATTAGGTCTGGCCGGTTATGTCCGGCCCGGCCGGATTTATCAGTATTGTATCCGGCATGACGATCGGTGTCATGAGCTGTGGCGCGCCCCCGTGATCCGTAGATCGATCTTGGTTGTCCTGCGTTGTTTTCAATATGTCTCGCAAGTCCTGCGTATTGCCCCGGGCCATAGTGAACCGGGGTGGGGGTGCGGGCTGGTGTCCTGCCTGATATGCCGTTTTATCCCGGCCACGGGGTGGCCGGTCAGCCTCCTCTTGTGCTGGAAGTTCAGGCTCTTCGGCCTCTTCTTCTAGCGGTTTGTGCTTTGGGTATCCCCTGCTTGGGGGCTCGAGTCCATATTCCTCGGCCGCCAGGACTTCGGTCCATCTGTCAGCGAGCAGATCTTGGTCAGCTTGAAGATGCTGCTGCTTCCTTTTCAGGCTTCTTGCAGTGGCTATAAGCTGGCGCTTGAAGCGCTCCTGCTCTATGGGATCCTCTGGTACACCAAATTCGTCGTCACCGAGGCTCACCTCGTCTTCGGAGGGAGGCACATAGTTATCATCCTCGAAGTATCCGTCTGTTGCTAGTTCGTCTAGGCTAGCCTGCCCGTGTTCCTGTTCGACTTGCTCGAAGGTGGGTTGATCAGGATCGTATTCCTCTTCGGCACCATCTGGATTCTCTTCTCCAGTGCTGGTGTTGTTGTGGCGGGACTTGGAGTGGCGCCGATGACGCCCATGTTTTGATTTCTTCCCCTAGGGGTTATCTTCCATTGCCTCATCGCCATTGGTTTCTTTGGGAGTATCCACCATATATATATCATATGAAGAGGTAGCAGTCCAGCACCCTGTGGGCGGTGGTTCCTGTTCTTCTCCCGCATTGTCGTCTATACCTTCGATGTCTTCGGAATCGAAGTTAAGCACGTCGTTCAAGTCATCGACCGTGGCTATTAAGTGGGTGGTGGGTGGGTAATGAATTTCTTCGTCGCCAACTTCCCACTCGAGCCGGACATAGTTCGGCCAGGAGTCTCTTGACAGAGAGAGAGACCTTAATGAATCTAGCACGTCTCCGAAGGGTGAGTGCTGAAAGATATCCGCGGCGGCAAACTCCATAACAGGAGCCCAGTTAGATTCGATGGGCACGGATGCGCGCGGTTCAGAATATACGGCCGGAGACAAGTCCGAGGGTCCGGAAATACAGATTTCCTTAGGAGAGGAGTCTGTGTTTGGCTCTAGAGCCGATGAGTGTGCGGCCTTCGAGGTGGGGTCCATCCACCCGTCCTCGGAAGGCACGACCTGCTCTGGAACAAAGTCCGGAGCTGTAGCAGGTGCGATGTTCCGAATACTGTTCGACTACAGATCTAGGTCATGCATGTCGTGATTGTTCGGCGCTCCTGACACGGGCCCGAATCCGTCGAAGATCAAGTCTCCGCGGATGTCGGCGGTGTAGTTTAGGTTTCCAAACCTGACCTGATGGCCAGGGGCGTAGCTATCAATCTGCTCCAGATGGCCAAGCGAGTTGGCCCGTAGTGCGAAGTCGCCGAACAAGAAGATCTTGTTGGAGATATGCCCTAGAGGTAATAATAAAATGGTTATTATTATATTTCTTTGTTCATGATAATTGTCTGTTATTCATGCTATAATTGTATTATCTGGAAATCGTAATACATGTGTGAATACATAGACCACAACTTGTCCCTAGTGAGCCTCTAGTTGACTAGCTCGTTGATCAACAGATAGTCATGGTTTCTTGACTATGGACATTGGATGGCATTGATAACGGGATCACATCATTAGGAGAATGATGTGATGAACAAGACCCAATCCTAAGCATAGCTCAAAGATTGTGTAGTTCGTTTAGCTAGAGCTTTTCCAAATGTCAAGTATCATTTCCTTATACCATGAGATTGTGCAACTCCCGGATACCGTAGGAGTGCTTTGGGTGTGCCAAATGTCACAACGTAACTGGGTGACTATAAAGGTGCACTACGGGTATCTCCGAAAGTTTCTGTTGGGTTGGCATGGATCGAGACTGGGATTTGTCACTCCGTATGACGAAGAGGTATCTCTGGGCCCACTCGGTAATGCATCATCATAATGAGCTCAATGTGACCAAGTGTCTGGTCACGGGATCATGCATTACGGTACGAGTAAAGTGACTTGCCGGTAACGAGATTAAACGAGGTATTGGGATACCGACGATCGAGTCTCAGGCAAGTAACGTACCGATTGACAAAGGGAATTGTATACGGGGTTGTTTGAATCCTCGACATCGTGGTTCATCCGATGAGATCATCGAGGAGCATGTGGGAGCCAACATGGGTATCCAGATCCCGCTGTTGGTTATTGACCGGAGAGGCGTCTCGGTCATGTCTGCATGTCTCCCGAACCCGTAGGGTCTACACACTTAAGGTTCGGTGACGCTAGGGTTGTAGAGATATGAGTATGTAGTAACCCGACAGTTTTTTGGAGTCCCGTATGAGATCCCGGACGTCATGAGGAGTTCCGGAATGGTCCGGAGGTAAAGAATTATATATAGGTAGTGAAGTTTCGGCCATCGGGAAAGTTTCGGGGGTTACCGGTATTGTACCGGGACCATCGGAAGGGTCCCGGGGGTCCACCGGGTGGGGCCACCTATCTCGGAGGGCCCCATGGGCTGAAGTGGGAGGGGAACCATCCCCTGGTGGGCTGGTCCCCCCCCCTTGGGCACCCCCTGCGTCTAGGGTTGCAAACCCTAGGGTGGGGGGCGCCTCCACTTGCCTTCGGGGGCAAGGCACCCCCTTGGCCGCCGCCCCCTAGGAGATCCCATCTCCTAGGGCCGGCGCCCCACTAGGGGCCCTATATAAAGAGGGGGGAGGGAGGGCAGCCGCACCGATGCGCTTGGCGCCTCCCTTCCCCCTTGCTACACCTTTCCCTCTCGCAGACACTTGGCGAAGCCCTACCGGGATCCCTGCTGCATCCACCACCACGCCGTCGTGCTGCTGGATCTTCATCAACCTCTCCTTTCCCCTTGCTGGATCAACAAGGAGGAGACGTCTCCCTGACCGTACGTGTGTTGAACGCGGAGGTGCCGTCCGTTCGGCGCTAGGATTTCCGGTGATTTGGATCACGACGAGTACAACTCCCTCAACCCCGTTCTCTTGAACGCTTCCGCTCGATCTACAAGGGTATGTAGATGCACTCCTCTTTCTCGTTGCTAGATGAACTCATAGATTAATGTTGGTGAAACCGTAGGAAAATTTAATTTTCTGCAACGTTCCCCAACAGTGGCATCATGAGCTAGGTCTATGCGTAGTTCTCTTTGCACGAGTAGAACACAATTTTGTTGTGGGCGTAGATGTTGTCAAATTTCTTGCCACTATTAGTCTTATTTTGCTTCAGCGGTACTGTGGGACGAAGCGGCCCGGACCGACCTTACACGTACGCTTACGTGAGACAGGTTCCACCGACTAACGTGCACTAGTTGCATAAGGTGGCTAGCGGGTGTCTTTCTCTCCCACTTTAGTTGGAGAGGATTCGATGAAAAGGGTCCTTATGAAGGGTAAATAGAAGTTGACAAATCACGCTGTGGCTTTTATGTAGGTAAGAAAATGTTCTTGCTAGAACCCTATTGCAGCCACGTAAAACATGCAACAACAATTAGAGGACGTCTAACTTGTTTTTGCAGCATATGATTTGTGATGTGATATGGCCAAAATTTGTGATGAATGATGAATGATATATTGTGATGTATGAGATCATGTTCTTGTAATAGGAATCACGACTTGCATGTCGATGAGTATGACAACCGGCAGGAGCCATAGGAGTTGTCTTAATTATTGTATGACCTGCGTGTCAATGATTTAATGCCATGTAATTACTTTACTTTAGGATTAATTGTATTTGTGCCCCTAGTTGGGTCACGCTCGACTGATTTGCCCCTATTTTTTCAATAATTGCGGTTTTGCCCAGCTCACTTCACTCGCCTTGTGTTTTTGCCCTTCCGGCACGGTTCTGACCAATCACCAGTCGCCACGTGGCGAACCGTGATTGGTCAGAATCGTGCCGGAAGGGCAAAAACACAAGGCAAGTGAAGTGAGCTGGGCAAAACTACAATTATTTGAAAAATATGGGCAAATCAGTCGAGCGTGACCCAACTAGGGGCACAAATGCGAATATCCCTTTACTTTATTGCTAAACCGTTAGCCATAGTAGTAGAAGTAATAGTTGGCAAGCAACTTCATGGAGACACGATGATGGAGATCATGATGATGGAGATTATGGTTTCATGCCGGTGACGAAGATGATCATGGATCCCCGAAGATGGAGATCAAAGGAGCTATATGATATTGGCCATATCATGTCACTGTTTAATTGCATGTGATGTTTATTATGTTTATGCATCTTGTTTACTTAGAACAACGGTAGTAAATAAGATGATCCCTCATAATAATTTCAAGAAAGTGTTCACCCTAACTATGCACCGTTGCAAAAGTTCGTCGTTTCGAAGCACCACGTGATGATCGGGTGTGATAGATTCTAACGTTCACATACAACGGGTGTAAGACAGATTTACACATGCAAAACACTTAGGTTAACTTGACGAGCCTAGCATGTACAGACATGGCCTCGGAACACAAGAGACCAAAAGGTCGAACATGAGTCGTATGGAAGATACGATCAACATTGAGATGTTCACCGATGATGACTAGTCCGTCTCACGTGATGATCGGACACGGCCTAGTCGACTCGGATCATGTATCACTTAGATGACCAGAGGGATGTCTAATCTGAGTGGGAGTTCCTTAAATAATTTGATTAGTTGAACTTAATTATCATGAACTTAGTCTAAAAACCTTTGCAAATATGTCTTGTAGATCATATGGCCAACGCTCATGTCCACCTCAACTTCAACGCGTTCCTAGAGAAAACCAAGCCGAAAGATGATGGCAGCAACCATACGGACTGGGTCCGGAACCTGAGGATCATCCTCATAGCTGCCAAGAAAGATTATGTCCTAGAAGCACCGCTAGGTGAAGCACCCATCCCAGAGAACCAAGACGTTATGAACGCTTGGCAGTCTCGTGCTGATGATTACTCCCTTGTTCAATGCGGCATGCTTTATAGCTTAGAACCGGGGCTCCAAAAGCGTTTTAAGCAACACGGAGCATATGAGATGTTCGAAGAGCTGAAAATGGTTTTCCAAGCTCATGCCCGGGTCGAGAGATATGAAGTCTCCGACAAGTTCTTCAGCTGTAAGATGGAGGAAAATAGTTTTGTTAGTGAGCACATACTCAAAATGTCTGGGTTACCCAACCGCTTGACTTAGCTGGGAGTTAATCTCCCGGGTGACACGGTTATTGACAGAATCATTCAGTCGCTTCCACCAAGCTACAAGAGCTTTGTGATGAACTTCAATATGCAGGGGAGGAAAATAGTTCTGTTAGTGAGCACATACTCAAAATGTCTGGGTTGCACAACCGCCTATCCCAGCTGGACATCAACCTCCCGGACGAGGCGGTCATTAACAGAATCCTTCAGTCGCTCCCACCGAGCTACAAGAGCTTTTTGATGAACTACAATATGTAGGGGATGGTGAAAACTATTCCTGAAGTATTTTCAATGCTGAAGTCAGCTGAGGTAGAAATCAAAAAGGAACATCAAGTGTTGATGGTCAATAAAACCACTAAGTTCAAGAAACGCAAGGGTAAGAAGAACTTCAAGAAGGACGGCAAGGAAGTTGCCGCGCCCGGTAAGCCAACTGCCAGGAAGAAGTCAAAGAATGGACCCAAGCCTGAGACTGAGTGCTTTTATTGCAAAGGGAAGGGTCACTAGAAGCGGAACTGCCCCAAATACTTAGCGGACAAGAAGGCCGGCAACACTAAAGGTATATGTGATATACATGTAATTGATGTGTACCTTACCAGTGCTCGTAGTAGCTCCTGGGTATTTGATACCGGTGTCGTTGCTCATATTTGTAACTCAAAGCAGGAGCTGCGGAATAAGCGGAGACTGGCGAAGGACGAGGTGACAATGTGCGTCGGGAATGGTTCCAGAGTCGATGTGATCGCCGTCGGCACGCTACCTCTACATTTACCTACGGGATTAGTTTTAAACCTCAGTAATTGTTATTTAGTGCCAGCTTTGAGCATGAACATTGTATCTGGATCTTGTTTAATACGAGATGGCTACTCATTTAAAACCGAGAATAATGGTTGTTCTATTTATATGAGAGATATGTTTTATGGTCATGCCCCGATGGTCAATGGTTTATTCTTAATGAATCTCGAACATGATGTTACACATATTCATAGTGTGAATACCAAAAGATGTAAAGTTGATAACGATAGTCCCACATACTTGTGGCACTGCCGCCTTGGTCACATTGGTGTCAAGCGCATGAAGAAGCTCCATGCTGATGGACTTTTAGAGTCTCTCGATTATGAATCATTTGACACATGCGAACCATGCCTCATGGGCAAAATGACCAAGACTCCATTCTCCGGAACAATGGAGCGAGCAACCAACTTATTGGAAATCATACATACTGATGTGAGCGCTCCAATGAGCGTTGAGACTCGCGGAGGATATCGTTATGTTCTCACTCTCGCTGACGACTTGAGTAGATATGGGTATGTCTAGTTGATGAAACACAAGTCTGAGACCTTTGAAAAGTTCAAGGAATTTCAGAATGAGGTAGAGAATCAATGTGATCAAAAAATAAAGTTCTTGCGATCAGATCGTGGAGGAGAATATTTAAGTTACGAATTTGGTACACACTTAAGGAAATGTGGAATCGTTTCACAACTCACGCCGCCTAGAACACCTCAGCGTAACGGTTTGTCCGAACGTCGTAATCGCACTTTATTGGATATGGTGCGATCTATGATGTCTCTTACCGATTTACCGCTATCTTTGAGGGGATACGCTCTAGAGACAGCTACATTCACTTTAAATAGGGCACCGTCTAAATCCGTTGAGACGACACCGTATGAATTATGGTTTGGGAAGAAACCTAAGCTGTCGTTTCTAAAAGTTTGGGGATGCGATGCTTATGTCAAGAAACTTCAACCTGAAAAGCTCGAACCCAAGTCGGAAAAATGCATCTTCATAGGATACCCTAAGGAAACCATTGGGTATACCTTCTACCGTAGATCCGAAGGCAAGATTTTTGTTGCCAAGAACGGGTCCTTTCTAGAGAAAGAGTTTCTCTCGAGAGAAGTAAGTGGGAGGAAAGTGGAACTTGATGAAGTACTACCTCTTGAACCGGTAAGTAGCGCACCTCAAGAAGATGTTCCAGTGGTTCCTGCACCGACTAGAGAGGAAATTAATGATGATGATCAAGGTACTTCGGATCAAGTTGCTACTGAACTTCGTAGGTCCACAAGGACATGTTCCACACTAGAGTGGTATGGCAACCCTGTCCTGGAAATCATGTTGTTAGACAATGGTGAACCTTCGAACTATGAAGAAGCGATGGCGGGCCCAGATTCCAACAAATGGCTTGAAGCCATGCAATCCGAGATAGAATCCATGTATGAAAACAAAGTATGGACTTTGACGGACTTGCCCGATGATCGGCGAGCGATAGAAAACAAATGGATCTTTAAGAAGAAGACGGACGCGGATGGTAATGTTACCATCTATAAAGCTCGACTTGTCGCTAAGGGTTATCGGCAAGTTCAAGGGATTGACTACGATGAGACTTTCTCTCCCGTAGCGAAGCTGAAGTCCATCCGAATCATGTTAGCAATTGCCGCATACTATGATTATGAGATATGGCAGATGGACGTCAAAACGACATTCCTTAATGGTTATCTTAAGGAAGAACTGTATATGATGCAGCCGGAAGGTTTTGTCGATCCTAAGAATGCTAACAAGGTATGCAAGCTCCAGCGATCCATTTATGGGCTGGTGCAAGCATCTCGGAGTTGGAACATTCGCTTTGATGAGATGATCAAAGCGTTTGGGTTTATGCAGACTTATGGAGAAGCCTGCATTTACAAGAAAGTGAGTGGGAGCTCTGTAGCATTTCTCATATTATATGTAGATGACATACTTTTGATGGGAAATGATATTGAACTTTTGGGCAACATTAAGGCCTACTTGAATAAGTGTTTTTCAATGAAGGACCTTGGAGAAGCTGCTTACATACTAGGCATCAAGATCTATAGGGATAGATCGAGACGCCTAATAGGTATTTCACAAAGCACATACCTTGATAAGATATTGAAGAAGTTCAATATGGATCAGTCCAAGAAAGGGTTCTTGCCTGTATTGCAAGGTGTGAGATTGAGCTCGGCTCAATGCCCGACCACGACAGAAGATAAAGAAGAGATGACTGTCATCCCCTATGCCTCAGCCATAGGATCTATTATGTATGCCATGCTGTGTACCAGACCTGATGTAAACCTTGCCGTAAGTTTGGTAGGAAGGTACCAAAGTAATCCCGGCAAGGAACACTGGACAGCGGTCAAGAATATCCTAAAGTACCTGAAAAGGACAAAGGACATGTTTCTCGTCTATGGAGGTGACGAAGAGCTCGTCATAAAGGGTTACGTCGACGCTAGCTTTGACACAGATCTGGATGACTCGAAGTCATAAACCGAATACGTGTATATTCTGAATGGTGGGGCAGTAAGCTGGTGCAGTTGCAAGCAAAGCGTCGTGGCGGGATCTACATGTGAAGCGGAGTACATGGCAGCCTCGGAGGAAGCGCATGAAGCAATCTGGGTGAAGGAGTTCATCACCGACCTAGGAGTCATACCCAATGCATCAGGGCCGATCAAACTCTTCTGTGACAACACTAGAGCTATTGCACTTGCCAAGGAGCCCAGGTTTCACAAGAAGACCAGGCACATCAAGCGTCGCTTCAACTCCATTCGTGAAAATGTTCAATATGGAGACATAGATATTTCTAAAGTACATACGGACCTGAATGTGGCAGATCCGTTGACTAAACCTCTCCCTAGGGCAAAACATGATCAACACTAGAATTCCATGGGTGTTCGATGCATCACAATGTAACTAGATTATTGAACTCTAGTGCAAGTGGGAGACTGTTGGAAATATGCCCTAGAGGCAATAACAAAATGGTTATTATTATATTTCTTTGTTCATGATAATTGTCTGTTATTCATGCTATAATTGTATTATCCAAAAATCGTAATACACGTGTGAATACATAGACCACAACTTGTCCCTAGTGAGCCTCTAGTTGACTAGCTCGTTGATCAACAGATAGTCATGGTTTCCTAACTATGGACATTGGTTGTCATTGATAACGGGATCACATCATTAGGAGAATGATGTGATGGACAAGACCCAATCCTAAGCATAGCTCAAAGATCGTGTAGTTCGTTTAGCTAGAGCTTTTCCAAATGTCAAGTATCATTTCCTTAGACCATGAGATTATGAAACTCCCGGATACCGTAGGAGTGCTTTGGGTGTGCCAAACGTCACAACGTAACTGGGTGACTATAAAGGTGCACTACGGGTATCTCCGAAAGTGTCTGTTGGGTTGGCACGAATCAAGACTGGGATTTATCACTCCATATGATGGAGAGGTATCTCTGGGCCCACTCGGTAATGCATCATCATAATGAGCTCTATGTGACCAAGTGTCTAGTCACGGGATCATGCATTACGGTATGAGTAAAGTGACTTGCCGGTAACGAGATTGAACAAGGTATCGGCATACCGACGATCGAATCTCGGGCAAGTACAATACCACTAGACAAAGGGAATTGAATACGGGATTGATCGAATCCTTGACATCGTGGTTCATCCGATGAGATCATCGAGGACCATGTGGGAGCCAACATGGGTATCCAGATCCCGCTGTTGGTTATTTACCAGAGAGGCGTCTCGGTCATGTCTGCATGTCTCCCGAACCCATAGGGTCTACACACTTAAGGTTCGGTGACACTAGGGTTGTAGAGATATGAGTATGTAGTAACCCGAAAGTTGTTCGGAGTCCTGGATGAGATCCCGGATGTCACGAGGAGTTCCGGAATGGTCCGGAGGAAAAGAATTATATATAGGAAGTGAAGTTTCGGCCATCGGGAAAGTTTCGGGGGTTACCGGTATTGTACCGGGACCACCGGAAGGGTCCTGGGGGTCCACCGGGTGGGGCCACCTATCCCGGAGGGGCCCATGGGCTGAAGTGGGAGGGGAACCAGCCCCTGGTGGGCTGGTGCACCCCCCTTGGGCCCCCCTTGCACCTAGGGTTGGAAACCCTAGGGTGGGGGCGGCTCCACTTGCCTTGGGGGACAAGGCACCCCCTTGGCCGCCGCCCACCCTAGGAGATCCCATCTTCTAGGGTCGGCGCCCCCCTAGGGGCCCTATATAAAGAGGGGGGAGGGCAGCCGCACCGATGCACTTGGTGCCTCCCTTCCCCTTGCTACACCTCTCCCTCTCGCAGACGCTTGGCGAAGCCCTGCCGGGATCCCTGCTGCATCCACCACCACGCCGTCGTGCTACTGGATGTTCATCAACCTCTCCTTTCCCCTTGCTGGATCAAGAAGAAAGAGACGTCTCCCTGACCATACGTGTGTTGAACGCAGAGGTGCCGTCCGTTTGGCGCTAGGATCTCCGGTGATTTGGATCACGACGAGTACGACTCCCTCAACCCCGTTCTCTTGAACGCTTCCGCTCGATCTACAAGGGTATGTAGATGCACTCCTCTATCTCGTTGCTAGATGAACTCATAGATTGATCTTGGTGAAACCATAGGAAAATTTTATTTTCTGCAACGTTCCCCAACAGATCTGTTCGGGGAGAAAAGTCTCACCCAGGACGGCGTGGTTGAAGGTTGGAGAAGCCATCTAGCCTTGCAGCGACAGATAAGAGGAACTCTCAATGAAAGCACCAATGTCGGTGTGAAAACCAGCGGATCTCGGGTAGGGGGTCCCGAACTATGCGTCTAAGGCTAATGGTAACAGGAGGCTGGGGACACAATGTTTACCCAGGTTCGGGCCCTCTCGATAGAGGTAATACCCTACTTCCTGCTTGATTGATCTTGATGATATGAGTATTACAAGAGTTGATCTACCACGAGATCAGAGAGGCTAAACCCTAGAAGTTAGCCTATGGTATGATTGTTGTTGTGTCCTACGGACTAAACTCTCCGGTTTATATAGACACCGGAGGGGGCTAGGGTTACACAGAGTCGGTTTATAGAGGAGGAGATCTACATCCGAATCGCCAAGCTTGCCTTCCACGCCAAGGAGAGTCCCATACGGACACGGGACGAAGTCTTCAATCTTTGTATCTTCACAGTCCAACACTCCGGCCAAAGTATATAGTTCGGCTGTCCGGATACCCCCTTATCCAGGACTCCCTCACCCCCCTCCATAGTCTCCACATCCGCCCCCTCCTCCCCTCTAACCCTAGCTCGCCGCCACCAACCCATGCCGGTCTGCCCATTCCTCCTAGCTTAGATAATAAAGTTCAGGTTACCCAGCGATTCATGTACCGTCGCCCCACTCCTCTGAATTTTCAGATGAGGCATGCAGTGTCCCTCCCCGCCAGATCCACATCCCCTACTCCAGAATGTCGCAGCCTAAGCTCGACCACGTATCCCAGGGAGCCCGACGAGCGTTCGGCCAAGAAGAGGTTTATCATGGCCTTTCTGGCGGATGTTGGCGAGGTGGCTGCCATTCACCCCGACCTGTTGATCCGGGAGCAACACGATGCCACGGAAGCCGGCGAAGACATTGACTACGTTGCCATGTCGAAGGCTTCATGTCAGCGGGCTTGTGTATTACTGTATCTCAGGAAAGCTGGTTATGACATCAAGCTCATCGACAGCGATGGCTTCACGTGGGCCATGTCACAGGTTATGTGGTCCATCCCCAACCCCTCTGGTTCAACCGTCGTCGATCTCTTCGACGGCCCTGCCGCTGATCTCCTCCACCAAGTGGTCAAGGATTTGCGATACTTATACGCCATCGAGCCCATTTTGTCATTTCTGAAGGACATGTTCTACGGCGGCGGCTTGGGATCCTTAATTCTCAAGTCAGATCTCATCGACCCCGACGATGACCACGAGGAGGGCACCCACAAAGGTTCTTCCAAGGTGAAACAACCCATCTGTGACATCAGACAGTGCAACATGGGTTTTTGCTCTTTGTCGGTGCCAAAACTGGTGGATCTCGGGTAGGGGGTCCCGAACTGTGCGTCTAAGGCTAATGGTAACAGGAGACTGGGGACACGATGTTTAACCCAGGTTCAGGCCCTCTCAATGGAGGTAATACCCTACTTCATGCTTGATTGATCTTGATGATATGAGTATTACAAGAGTTGATCTACCACGAGATCAGAGAGGCTAAACCCTAGAAGCTAGCCTATGGTATGATAGTTGATGATGATCGTGAGTCCTATGGACTAAACCCTCCGGTTTATATAGACACCGGAGGGGGCTAGGGTTACACAGAGTCAGTTTATAGAGAAGGAGGTCTACATCCGAATCGCCAAGCTTGCCTTCCATGCCAAGGAGAGTCCCATCCGGACACGGGACGAAGTCTTCTGTCTTGTATCTTCATAGTCCAATAGTCCGGCCAAAGTATATAGTCCGGCAGTACGGATACCCCCTTATCCAGGACTCCCTCAGTAGCCCCTGAACTAGGCTTCAAGGATGATGAGTCCGGCATGTAGATTGTCTTCGGCATTGCGAGGCGAGTTCCATCTCCGAATACTCCAAGGTAAATTCCGAACACAAGGACCGTGTCCGGCTCTGTAAGATAACATTCCATATACCACCGTAGAGAGAATAATAATAATCCACGAATTCAATCTGCTGACAATTCTTCGAAAAGTGACATCACGCCATGGTCCGGTTTTTATTCGAACCGTTCCTACAACTTGCTACCGCACACACCACGAGGTGGTTTCCTTGGCACGTCCTGTCAGAGAAGAGATCATGTTTCCCTTATTGCGGGATTCTCATAATACAGGTATGGGTAATCCAACCGTGCCTATTGGCATGACCCCGTGTTTTTAGGCAAGTCCCAAACGACCATGTTCGGGGACGCTTGATATTCTTCCCCCTTTATAAAGGGGCCGAGGCCTATCCCTCTATCTCCACGCTCGCTCATCTCGCACCCTGAGTTCCAACACCCAAAGCCCGAGCTTAAGCACTCTGGATCATTAATCATGTCCGGATCTGACCATCAAGGCCGATGGATGGCCTCCTCTGTCACAGAGGAGGATATTGCGAAGGTCAGGGAGGCTAGGTATTTGACTGCCGATGTCAAGCACAGGCTTCCTCCTCCCGAACAGGTTATCCCCAATTCCGGGACCAAGGAGAGCGTCGTGTTTGTCTCCCACTTCCTCCGGGGCTTAGGTCTCACTCTTGATCCCTTCGTGAGGGGGCTCATGCACTACTACGGGATAGATTTCCACGATCTAGCTCCGGATTCCATCCTCCACATCTCGTCATTTCTCATTGTGTGTGAAGCCTTCCTTCATATTGCCCCCCACTTCGGCTTGCGGCTCAAGACTTTCGATGTGAAGCCGAAGATAATTGGGGAGCGACATGCAGAGTGCGGAGGTGCCATAATAAGCAGGAATGTTGATGCCCCGTGGCCCGAAGGCTCCTTCCCGGAGGTATCCGATTTGTGGCAACGGAGGCGGTTCTATGTCATAGCTCCCCGAGGCTCAAAGTGGGCGGCCGCACCGGCCTTCCGCTTGGGCCCTCCACCTCCATTGGCATCGTGGGCCAATGTGGGACTAGACTAGGGGCCTGCAAACGATGTACCAATGATTCAAACCCGCATTCAGGAGCTCCTCGAGAGGGACATTAGTCTCGTCAAAATAATCCAGGTAATGCTAGTCCGGCGGGTCCTGCCGTGCAAACGCCGGCCTCTCGGATGTGGGAATTGAATCCAGAAGGTCCGCGGATCATTCAACACTTCTTCGGCATGACACCCGAAGGGATGTATAAGTTGTTCTTCGGACCACGAATAAAGTGTCCGGACACCACCGAGGCTGCGGGCCTGAGCTGCAATCGCCTCGATACCCAAGTAAGTAACCCCATAACCGAACACCTCGCTTATATTTGTCATAGCATTGTTCTAAACACTGTTTGCAACCAGGATTGACTTGGAAAGGCGGAGAGGATCAGGTATCCGGCCCCTCTCCCTGAAGGTTCGCCTGGCCTGGCAATGGCCAGGATTCTCGAATGGACACTTAGCTAGGTGCCACCAGAGAAAGCTGAAGGGGAGAGCGGGGAGGCCAAGAGTAGGACTCACTCACTGCGCATCCGAACGAGAGGAATCAGCGCCTCCACAGAGGAGGGGAACCGAGGGGGCGACTCTAAGGTTTCCTCCCCCCGCGGGAAGAAAAGGGTCGCCTCCGTAGATTTGGAGACGGAGGTGCCTAAACAAGGGAAAAGAATTTCGCCAAAGGACCTTGCTTCGAAGGGCGTTCTCGCCATACAGCGCCCGCCAACGGTCCAGCCCTCCATCGTGTTGTAAGTTTAATTTAAGCAAGGATCTTATTGCTTCTCCCTCTAAGAGTAATGACCAGGACCTGTTTTTGTAGTCCGTCCAGCAGTTCGTCTCAACAGGGTTCGTCCTCGGGGGATCTTCTTCCGGAGATGATGGAGAGTAAAACCCCACCAGCCTCTCCGCCCCGTGGGGCGGGCGAACCTAAGGTATCGTCACGGAGGAGTCCGGATCCAATGGGGCCGGAAGCTAACACTTCGGCCGCCCCAAGCCTAGCGCGTTCGGCTCCCATGGCGGACAACAAAAAGGAACCGGGAGAGTTCGGAGTCCGGCCGAACGCGCTGACGGGCCTCCTGGAGTCAGCTGATCTCTTGGAGGGTCATCGTACCCTAATGGGTACGGTGTTGGAGAAAATATCCTCCGCCACAAGCGGTTTAAACGAAGCTTTTAAGAGCCTACTCAAAGGCTTTGAGGTAAGGCGCATTTTTTAGTTGAACCACACGCGATACATGCGCTCTGTATAGATAGTAGCCCCTGAGACTGCGGATGGCAGCCCATGGCGGCAAACGGAGGATCACACTCCCAGATTATGATCGCACATGTATTGATGTGCAGGTTGCTAAGGGTTCGGCAATAGACCAGGCCGCTGAATGCACCGAATTGAGGCGGCGGATTGGCGTTGTGGAGGCCGACGTCACGCTTGTGAACAAGCGACTCGAGGAGTCGTAGAGTATGCTTTCCTATATCCACATCTATATTTGCAATAAGGCTTGAAATACTAATGTGGTGTTATGTAGTTGCAGGCGGAGCTGCTACCATTGAGGCCCTGAGGGCGGATCTTCCTCTAGCCAAGGAACAAGCCTGGATTAGCAATGTGGCTGCTCTAAAGGCAACCGAAGAATTAAGAGCCGAACAGGCCGCTCGTCTCCGAAGCGAGGAGAAGATAGCTGAGATGGCTGTGGAGTTGAGGGACGCCACCGGCCGGTATGAGCTTCTCAAAAAGGAGAATCAAACAAAGGCGGCCGATCTGAAGAAGGCGATGGATTCGGCCAAGGAGATGCGCTCTCAGATTAGAGACGCACGGGAGGAACTTCGACAAGCTGGAGAAATCGTGTCTGAAAGACCGTATGTGTTGCGGATGAAGTTTTTGGATCCAAAGTATGCTCTGTTGGATAAGCTATGGAGAACCGCAGATGAGTATGCAGACTTGGCGAAGAGTGCGTCTGATGCGACCAAGTTATTCAAGGATCATGAGGATAATAAAATGGAGAGGCTATTCTGGTCGCAATTTGATGCTCCAGCGCGCTCCTTGCCCTTGAGTGAGAAGATGGCCGCCATAGCCGAGCTCCATAGGCTGTTCGGCCTTGCAATGAGGTCTGTAATAGACCATTTGTGGCCGAAGGAGCCGAAGCCGGACAGTTACTTTGGTCTGGTGCAACGAGTATTTGGCGCCAGGGCGCATATTGACGCCATGAAGAGATCGGCGTGCATAGAGGGTGCGCGGATGGCTCTTGCCCGCGTGAAAACGTACTGGGTGGATATGGAGGCCACCCGCATTGCAACCCGGGGTCCGGCTGGAAGCCAAGACCCAGCCGAGCACTATTTTGAGCAGGTTATAGAAGGTGCTCGTAGAATAGAGGCCCAGTGCTCCAAGAATGTCATGTTTGAATGATGAACTTATTAGTTATGAACAATTATCTATTTGATTATGGAGGCTGTGTTTTATACTTTTGCCTGAAAGTATTATAATGTCTCCTGTATGGTTGTTTACGTATTCATATAGCATGAAAGTTAGTAGTCGTTGGCTTTAGCCCCCACGCGTAATGCGGGGGTCTTTGATAAGATAGGCAGAAACACACTTGATCCAACGTCTTGGTCCGTTAAGGAGGTGATCGCACATCAAACCAGGCAACCGGACTATATAGTTGTAACACTTTCGCTTAGCCATAGGAGTTGAAAGGTGGGGCTACTATATAGCCCCTGGTACTTCCGGGTGCGTCCAGATACGGTGCGCATACTTGACCGGTAGACCGGTCCTTCGTTAATGCGGAGGAATCCTATAGATTCCGATGAGTCCTCGAGTGGTTGACCAGTCTCTCGCTATATCATGATAGTCAGTTTTTGGCTTTCTCTATTGAGGTGCTCATCCGGAATAACCAGGGCACAATCGCAGTAGTTCTTCTTTGGCCGCCTTAGCCGATAGAATGGAACGTAAGGCAGCAAACCCAGGAGCCGGGCTAACCCAACATTTGACCAAAGACATGATCCGGAGCTGGTGCATATAAGGCCAAACTCGTGACGCCGAACACTCCTGAAGGTATTCGGACTTTATAAAATATATTGGGCTAAACAATGCCCTTGACCCTGTGATTCCAGGTACGCGCATTTATCTGTCGTGGCAAAAAAAAGCCTAAAACGCCAGTGTCCCGTACAGGTGTAAGAAATACCCATGGGACGTTGAGCAACAAGAGACAGTAAAGAAGGTTTATGCAGGGGCTTAATCTAAAGAGAAACCTCTGGGCGGGGCCCTGCTGCATGTCTGCGCCTGTGTCTCCGTTGTGCCGTATCCTGGAAGGGTGTCGCACTGGTAATGTCTGAAAGAACGAAAAGGAAAACGTGCGAGAAGTTAGTTATGCTTGAGGAATATTCGAGATCCTACCTGTTTAACGAGGTGAGACGAATTGTGGGCTTGTGTTACATGTTTGCATCCCCTCGTATTATTTATGGGGACACATGTACAACCCTTGGCTCAGGTTTATCCGAGCCAGTGTGAGAAATTGTATATTGGACTCATCTAACCGTGTCCGTGGTCTGAACGATCGTTCATGCGTTCCGGTGGGAGAGGTCGCCTAGAGTCTGGCAGCGGGAACTGCCGCATACCGTTCTATGTTTCCGCTAACCGTGATGACGCCATGTGGACCGGGCATCTTAAGTTTAAGGTAGGCGTAGTTCGGTATTGCATTAAAGCAAGCAAAGGCCGGTCTTCCAAGCAATGCATGATAATCGCTGCTAAAGGGAGCGATGTTGAAGAGTAAGTTCTCGCGTCTGAAGTTGTCGGGAGAACCGAATGTTACTTCTAACATGAGGGATCCCCAACAATGAGCCACGACGCCTGGAATTACTCCATTGAAGGTGGCGTTGTTTTGATTTATTCTGGATGTGTCTATCCCCATCCTGCGGATGGTGTCTTGATATATCAAATTAAGACTATTGCTGCCGTCAATTAGGACACGAGTGAGATGGTATCCATCGGTTATTGGGTCAAGCACCAAGGCAGCCGATCCTCCATGCCGGATACTGGCCGGATAGTCCCTGTGATCAAAAGTGATCGGACAAGTTGCCCAGGGATTAAATTGGGGGACTACGAACTCTGCGTGAGTTGCGTGTACCATGTTTACCGTTTTGACATCCGGTGGGAATTGTTTCTGGCCCCTAGTGTTCGGCTGGCGAGGCTCATCCTCGTCTTCGCTTGGTGCATCCCTTCCCTTATGTTCGGCGTTTAACTTGCCGACCTGCTTGAAGACCCAACATTCTCTATGGGTGTGATTTGCAGGTTTGTCGGAAGTGCCATGAATTTGGCACAATCTGCCCAGGACTTTGTTCAGGCCGGATGGTTCCTCGTTACTGCCGTTAAATGGCCTTTTTCCTTGACCAGGTCGAGAGCCCCTAAATCCAGCGTTGATCGCCGTGTTGTCCGAACTGTCGTTATCCCGATGTTTGTTCTTGGTGTGCCGTGGCTTCCCGTTGCCATCTCGAATTTCGGATGTGCTGGGGTTGCTGGTGCCTTTACGGGCCAACCAGCTGTCCTCGCCCGCGTAAAATCGGGTCATGAGGCTTGTTAAGGCTGCCATCATTCTCGGCTTTTCTTGGCCGAGGTGTCTGGCAAGCCACTCTCTCGGATACTGTGTTTGAAGGCCGCTAAGGCTTCAGCGTCTGGACAGTCGACAATTTGATTCTTCTTAGTGAGGAATCTATTCCAAAGTTTGCGGGCTGACTCTCCAGGCTGCTGTATTATGTGACTTAAATCATCCGCATCTAGAGGCCGGACATAAGTCCCTTGAAAGTTGGCCCTGAAAGCATCCTCAAGTTCCTCCCAACTTCCAATTGAGTTTTCGGGGAGGCTTTTCAGCCAAAGACGAGCTGGTCCTTTTAACTTGAGGGGGAGGTATTTGATGGCGTGGAGATCATCCCCATGAGCCATGTGTATGTGAAGGATAAAATCTTCAATCCAGACCCCGGGGTCCGTCGTTTCGTCGTATGACTCTATATTCACGGGTTTGAATCCCCGTGGAATTCATGATCCAGCACCTCATCCGTGAAGCACAGGGGGTGTGCAGCCCCTCTGTATCTGGCTATGTCGTGGCCTGCTGCCGGCTGTTGTTGCTCCTTGTGTTGATTCCGGACTGGTATTCGATCGACATGATCGCTGTGGTGACCATAATCCCGCACTGGAGCCTGTCCTCTGGACCCATAGATGGACCTGGCCGCACTTGCCTTTTTGTCCAGGAGCTCTCATAAATCATGTGCGATATCAGTGGCTGCTCTATCACGGCCATGAGGTGGTTGGTCTGGCTGAGTAGCCATATTGTTTTTGGGCCGGACAGGTGTTGCAGCTTCATTGTCGAATTCGGGTAGCAGTTTGCGCTTTGGGTAGCTCTTTGTGTGGCGATTATCGCCATGTTTTCCTTCGGTGTCCAGCACCTTATTCCATCATCGGTTGAGCATATCCTGTGTGGCCTTGAGTCTTCGCTTCTGCTTCTTCAGGCTCCGCGCTGTTGCCAGGAGTTTTCTGCGGAGTTTTGTCTTGCTTTGAATGTTCTTCCGGGATGATGAACGCACTGTCAACTGGACTGTTATCTTCTTTGGAGGTAGCATGATGAGTTCGGCCCTCTAAACAGGCGCCTGCTCCGGGCTGTGTTCGGCCTGACCTGGTTTATCCTGCTCCGTCGCTAGATCCCTATGGTCGTCGTTGCCTTCGAAATCAACCAGAGTGTCATCCTGTTTTGGATTGTTATCGCTATTTTTGATGTGAGTGGACCTAAGGCGGCGCTTACACCATCGTTTTTGCTTTTGCCCGGGGGGTTTATCCTCTGTTGTGTCCTTTTTGTCACTATTGTCCTCTTTGGGGGTGTCCACCATGTAGACGTCGTATGATGAAGTGGCAGTCCAGCGCCGCGTGGGCCGTGGTTCCGGATCTTCCCCTGCATCAACATCCATACCGTCGATGTTATTGGGGGAGATGTCAAGCATGTCTGTTAGGTCGTCGACAGTGGCTATAAAGTGGGTGGAGGGTGGGTTGCGATTTTCTTCGTCCTCTGTATCCCACACGGGTCGGGCATAGCTCGGCCATGAGTCTCCTGACAAAGAGAGAGACCTTAATGAATTCATCATGTCTCCGAAGGGTGAGTGCTGAAAGATATCTGCGGCGGCGAACTCCATGACTGGAGCCCAATTAGATTTGATGGGCACGGACGCGCGCGGTTCGGAACACATTACCGGAGACGAGTTCGGGGGTCCGGAGGTATAGATTTCCTGAAGAGAGGAGTCTATGTTCGGCTCCAACAACGATGAGGATGCGGCCTTCGGGTGGGGTCCATCCATCCGCCCTCGGAAGGCACGACCTACTCTGGAACAAAGTCCGGAGCGGTGGCAGGTGCGATGTTCCGAATACTGTCCGACTGCCGATCTAGGTCGTGCACGTCGTGATTGTTCGGCGCTCCTGACACAGGTCCGAATCCGTCGAAGATCAAGTCTCCGCGGACATCAGCGGTGTAGTCTAGGTTTCCAAACCTCACCGGATGGCCGGGGGCGTAGTTATCGATCTGCTCCAGATGGCCAAGCGAATTGGCCCGCAGTACAAAGCCGCCGAACACGAAGATCTGTCCAGGGAGAAAAGTCTCGCCCAAGACAGCATGGTTGAAGGTTGGAGAAGCCATCTAACCTTGTAGCGACGACACAGAGGAACTCTCAATGAAAGCACCAATGTCGGTGTCAAAACCGGCGGATCTCGGGTAGGGGGTCCCGAACTGTGCGTCTAAGGCTAATGGTAATCAGAGACTGGGGACACGATGTTTTACCCAGGTTCGGGCCCTCTCGATGGAGGTAATACCCTACTGCCTGCTTGATTGATCTTGATGATATGAGTATTACAAGAGTTGATCTACCACAAGATCAGAGAGGCTAAACCCTAGAAGCTAGCCTATGGTATGATAGTTGATGATGATCGTGAGTCCTATGGACTAAACCCTCCAGTTTATATAGACACCGGAGGGGGCTAGGGTTACATAGAGTCGGTTTATAGAGAAGGAGATCTACATCCGAATCGCGAAGCTTGCCTTCCACGCCAAGGAGAGTCCCATCCGGACACCGGACGAAGTCTTCTGTGTATCTTCATATTCCAACAGTCCATCCAAAGTACATAGTCCGGCTGTACGGATACCCCCTTATCCAGGACTCCCTCACTCTTCGAACTGGGAGGATCCCGTCCATGAAATGTGAGGCAACATCCTATGAGCAAATCTTACCTTTTCTAGCTTGCCAACATGTACCCTTCATTATAGTTGTTGGGAAATGTGGTAATTTCAAAAAATTCCCTACGATCATGCAAGATCTATCTAGGTGATGCATACCAACGAGAGGGAAGAGTGTGTCCTCGTACCCTCGTAGACCAAAAACGGAAGCGTTTCAATAACGCGGTTGATGTAGTCGAACTTCTTCCCGATCCAACCGATCAAGTACCGAACATACGGCACCTCTGTGTTCAGCACACGTTCAGCTCGATGACGTCCCTCATGCTATTGATCCAATTGAGGACTAGGGTCAATTCCGTCCGCACGACGGCGTGGTGATGATGATGATGATGCTGTCGGCGCAGGGCTTCGCCTAAGCACTACGATGTTATGATCGAGGTGTGTAATTGTGGAGAGGGGCACCGCACACAGTTAAGAGAAACTTGTGTGTTCTAGGGTCCCCCCTGCCCCCGTATATAAAGGAGCAAGAGGGAGGCCGGCCGACCCCTAGGGCGCACCCCAAGAGAGGAGTCCTACTAGGACTACTAGTCCTAGTAGTATTCCACCACAAGGGAGAGAGGGGGAAGGAAGGAGAGGGAGTGAAAGGATCGAGAAGAGGTGTCTAGAGGGGGGGATTAGACACTAAGTGAGAAAAGTAGCAGTTTTTAATTTCCTTAAGTTAGTGGAGTTTTGGCACAAGTTTAACATTCACAATACATAACAAGCAAGCATGCAAAGAGTTAATGAGTAGAGGAAAGTAAAGCATGCCACTTGCAAGAATGTAAAGGGATGGGATTGGAGTGTGCAAACGCAATTTGGAGACACGGAGATTTTTGAGACGTGGTTCCGATAGGTGGTGCTATCATACATCCACGTTGATGGAGAATTCACCCCATGAAGTGTAACGACTGCGCGGGTCCATGGAGGGCTCCACCCACGAAGGGTCCACGAAGAAGCAACCTTGTCTATCCCACCACGACCGTCACCCACGAAGGACTTGCCTCACTAGGGTAGATCTTCACGAAGTAGGCGATCTCCTTTCCCTTACAAACTCCTTGGTTCAACTCCACAGTCTTGTCGGAGGCTCCCAAGTGACACCTAGCGAATCTAGGAGACACTACTCTCCAAGAAGTAACAAATGGTGTGTTGATGATGAACTCCTTGCTCTTGTGCTTGAAATGATAGTCTCCCCAACACTCAACTCTCTCTCACAGGATTTGGATTTGGTGGAAAGAAGATTTGAGTGGAAAGCAACTTGGGGAAGGCTAGAGATCAAGATTCGTATGGTAGGAATGGAATATTTTGACCTCAACACAAGTGTAGGTGGTTCTCTCTCAGAAAATGTAACTTGGAAGTGTAGGCATGTTCTGATGGCTCTCTCCACGAATGAAGAGTGGGTGGAGGGGTATATATAGCCTCCACACAAAATCTAACTGTTACACACAACTTACCAATCTCGGTGGGACCGAATCCTGAAACTCGGTCGGACCAATTTAGCAAATAATGTGACCATTAGGATTTTTGGTGGGACCAACTTGTGAACTCGGTGGGACCGATATGGTTAGGGTTAGCGCATAACGTAATCTCGGTGAGACCGAGTACACAAACTCGGTGGGACCGATTTTGGTAATAAGCTAACCAGAGAGTTGGTCAGGCAAACTCGGTGGGACCGATTCGCTCATCTCGGTTGGACCAAAATGTTACAAAGAGGAACAGAGAGTTTGCATTGTAATCTCAGTAGGACCGATCACACAAACTCGATGGGACCAATTTTGGTAATGGATACATACAGAGAGATTACAATCCCATCTCGGTGAGACCGAGTTCCCTATCGGTGAGACCGAAAAGACTAGGGTTTGTGGCAGTGGCTATGACATCTGAACTCAGTGGCGCCGGATAGAAAGAATCGGTGGGGCCGAGTTTGGCTTTTGGTTTGGAACATATGTGGATGTGAGAAAGTGGTTGAGGGCTTTGGAGCATATCACTAAGCACTTTGAGCAAGCAAGCCATTAAGCAACACCTCATCCCCTCTTAATAGTATTGGCTTTTCCTATAGACTCAATTGATGTTGGATCACTAAAATGGAAGATGTAGAGTCTTGTGCTTTGAGCTTGAGCCAATCCTTTGTCCTTAGCGTCTTGAAGGGGTTCCACATCCTCTAGTCCATGCCACTCCATTGTTGAACTTATCTGAAAACATACTAGGTAAAGTGTTAGTCCAACAAAGGATATGTTGACATAAATTACCAAAATCACCCAGAGAGCACTTGTGCTTTCAATCTCCCCCTTTTTGGTAATTGATGACAACATACGTCAAAGCTTTAGATAAAGATATATAGAGAATAACAAGTAAAGCTTTGGAAAGACATGTAACATGCATAGGCTCCCCCTACATGTATGCAATCATGTAAATATGGAATATAGGAGCATGTGGATGCATAAGCATGGCAGAGTAAGCAATGTGTTACATGTATCTTGTCTATATGTATCAGAGCAAAAGATGTGAATATGGAAAATGTACCTTCATGCCCATGAGTCCTTCTTGCAAACGGTATGTACATCAGAAAAATTCCTCATACACATGACTATGATGCATATACTTACCTTGTGGTCTTGAGTTGGCTTAGGATGGAATGAACCTACGTAAACAAGGTTAGATAACACAGATGCACCTACTAGCTAGAGCAAACAAAAGAAACCACAATAGTACCAAGACTGGGATGACATGTAGAGAGTGAGTACTGAGTACTCCATTGGATATAGACATGTCCCCAAAGGTAAAGATGTGCAATGAATTCAAATATTTCCTTCCCTTAGGTGTCTTTCTCCCCCTGAATCTAGCATGGGATACTGGGAGAAGATAGGGAACAGAAAATCAAAGCTCAAGGAAAAGAAACAGAGCTAATGCAAATAAACAAATATGAACATGTATTTCCCCTCTTAAAGACATGTGGCTTCTCTTCTCTTGAACACCAAGCATCTGGGGTCCTTTAAGATTACTATCTCTCCTTGAGTATTCTCTCCCCCTATAGATATGATTAAGCTTTGATGTGATCTTTCTCTCCCCCTTTGACATCAATTTCCAAGAAGGGTTCTTCTGGATTTTTGTTACAAATGGGTTTGGTCCTTGAGGCACAAAACAAAGCAGTAAGGCTAAAGTGATGCTGGTAGAGGACAAGATTCATTGAGTGGAGCTGGAACAAATGAATACAGGAACAAGTGGCAAGATGTCTTTCCTGTGGTGAAATCGGTGGCACCGATTTGTGTGCTTCGGTTGCATCGAAAGATTTCGGTTGGACCGAACACGACAGACCGGTGTGACCGAGTTCATGACAAAGAAAACACTTGTCACCACAACTCACTAGACAAGCAATATCTCACAAGGATTTGCCAGGAATTAACTGCAGGATTTGCAATGAATTGGATGCAGGGAATGCATAACACAAAAACAAAAAGAAAAGAAATCTAGATTAAGTTTTTTCTGAAAGGGGAAACAAATATGCATGGGACAAATGCAAGAGCACAGAAAAGAACAGGAGAGAACTTCATCTAGAATTGGTCGGCGACAAAGTCACCTATGTTAGAGTATATTGACATAGGAGTCAAGTGAGATCACTTGATAATAGGTCATACTCATCGTTTAAGCTCAAAATGGGGTTACCATTTTTCGTTTAAGCATTTGATGTATTCTCATATTGTTGAGTTGCTTTGACTCATGACTCGGACTAAAGCTTCTCTAAGATGGAATAACATACCCTGGGTGGTGGTGTTGATCGTGGACATGTAGTTGAACTTGTGTAGATTGCTCAAAGTTGATGTAGCTCATCAAGAGTTGGGAGCACCACTTGGTGTGTGAGTTCATCTACCTACATGTGTTAGCTTTGCAAGGAAGAGCACTTGTGTATCCAAAATGACAATTATAAAGTTCAAAACTGAATTTGTCATAGGATATGTTAGAAGGGTTGCGTGCTTCCTTGTCTTCAACCACCGTTGTCTAGAGACTTGGTGATGTACAGATTGCTCAAGATGTGAGTGTGTTGCAATCTCATAGATTTAGATTCATCCAAGTACCTACAAGGGTTAGATAGCATGCAAGGGTGCAAATATATCCAAGACATTTAAATAGTAACATGAGAATAATATCAAGGATTAGTCATAGGCTCATGCCTTGCATGCATCCAAATGGAGTTCCTATTCCAAGTTTGAAGCATCAATGATGTTCAATTCCCCTCTTAACCTGCAAAACACTTTCTCATCAAGTGGTTTAGTGAATATATCCGCTAATTGTTTATCGGTGCAAACATGCTTAAGATTAATGTCCCCTTTGGCAACATGATCTCGAATGAAATGATGGCGAACTTCAATATGCTTAGTTCGAGAATGTTGCACGGGATTGTGAGCAATCTTGATAGCACTTTCATTGTCACAAAGTAATGGAACATGTTTCACATATATCTCATAATCCTTAAGAGTTTGGGTCATCCAAAGTAATTGAGCACAACATGATCCAGCAGCAATGTATTCCGCTTCGGCGGTGGATAAGGATACCGAGTTTTGTTTCTTGGAAGACCAAGACACAAGAGATCTAACAACAAATTGACAAGTACCCGAAGTGGACTTTATATCAACCTTGTCACCAGCATAGTCCGAGTTAGAGTAGCCAACAAGATTGAAAGATGCCCTCTTTGGATACCAAATGCCAAAATTTGGTGTATGAATTAAGTATCTAACTATCCTTTTCACGGCCTTAAGATGACATTCTTTAGGAGCCGCTTGATATCGTGCACACATGCACACACTTAGCATAATATCGGGACATGAAGCACATAGATATAACAATGATCCAATCATAGAGCAATAAACCTTTTGATCAACCAGTTCACCATCTCTGGTCAAATCAAGATGTCCACTATTAGGCATGGGTGTAGTCATACCTTTGCATTCTTGCATATTGAACTTCTTGAATAAGTCCTTGGTGTACTTTGTTTGAGAGACAAAGGTACCTTCCTTAGTTTGCTTGATTTGCAAACCGAGAAAGTATTTGAGTTCACTCATCATCGACATCTCAAACTTCTTTGACATTAGCTTTACAAACTTCTCACTAAAGTGAGGGTTAGTCAAACCAAATATAATATCATCAACATAGATTTGACACACAAATAGTTCTCCATTAACCCTTTTAGTAAAAAGAGTAGAATCGATTTTTCCAATTTCAAAGCCTTTTTCAATAAGAAACTTGGCAAGCATTTGTACCAAGCTCTAGGAGCTTGTTTAAGACCATAAAGAGCTTTGTGAAGTTTGTAAACATGATTGGGTTTCTTAGGATTGACAAAGCCGGGAGGTTGCTTAACATAAACTTCCTCCTCTATTTCACCATTTAGAAAAGCACTTTTAATGTCCATTTGGTACAAGGTGATGTCATGGTGATTAGCATAGGCAAGTAAGATGCGAATGGACTCAAGTCTAGCAACAGGGGCATATGTCTCACCATAGTGCATACCTTTGACTTGAGTGTAGCCTTGGGCGACAAGACGTGCTTTGTTGCAAAATACTTTTCCATCTTCATATTGCTTCTTGTGAAACACCCATTTGGTACCGATGATGTTGTGGTTGTTGTCAGGCTTCTCAACCAATGTCCAGACTTGGTTTCTCTCAAAGTTGTGTAGCTCTTCATGCATGGCGTTTATCCAATCCGGATCTTCCAATGCTTTTTCAACCTTCATAGGTTCAATGCTAGAGATGAATGAATAGTGTTCACAAAAGTTAGCTAAACGAGTTTTAGAGCGAGTGATTCTCCCGGTTTGGATATCATTGTAGATTTGCTCGACGGGATGGTCTCTGGCAACTCTTACTCGAACTCGTGAAAGCTTTTGCTTGGATCTTGATGGAACATCTTCTTCATCTTGTTCTTATTCTTGGCCTTCTTCATTGTTGACGTTGTCGTTCTCTTGTCGTGGTGGAGAAGGAGGTTGTTGATGTTCATCTTGGTGTACTTCCTTGTTTTCTTTGTCTTGGTTTGTCCCACTTGTGGATGCTTCCGTATCAACTCTTGGTTCACCTTGTCGTGAGGTAGAAGCTTCCACTTGGGCGGACGAGGTACTCTCCTTCACCTCCGTTGGACGAATCTTGCCAACAAACAAGTCTTGGATTGCTTCCGAAGGGTCTTTGTCTCCTACATCAATTGGCAATTGCTCTACTTGCGAGCCGTTAGATTCATCAAACTTCACATCTACCGTCTCTTCAACCTTTCGGGTGAAATTATTGTAGACACAGCAAGTGTGAGAGTTTGAGCCATAACCAAGTAGGAATCCTTCATGAGATTTAGGAGCAAATTTAGAACGACGATGCTTATCAAGAATGTAGCACTTTGAGCCGAATACTCGAAAGTATCCAACTTGGGGTTTGTTAACGGTGAGGAGCACGTATGCCGTCTTGCCGAGTAGCTTGTGAAGATACAAGCGATTTGTTGCATGACAAGCTGTCTCAACCGCTTCTGCCCAAAAGTGCTTTGGTGTCTTGTACTCATCAAGCATCGATCTCGCCATTTTGATGAGTGTCCGGTTCTTCCTCTCAACAACTCCATTTTGTTGAGGTGTGTACGTAGCCGAGAACTCATGTGAAATCCCTTGTTCGTCAAGAAAGGTGTCCACATTGGCGTTCTTGAACTCCGTTCCGTTGTCACTGCGAACCTTCTTGATCTTCACTTCAAATTGATTTTGGGCCTTCCTAGCGAAGTTCTTGAAGATCTTTTGGACCTGCAATTTATCATCGAGAAAGAACACCCACGTAAATCTTGCAAAATCATCAACTATAACTAGACCAAAAGAATTTCCACCGAGACTTTTGTAGGCGTTGGGACCAAAAAGATCCATGTGAAGTAGCTCGAGTGGCCTCCTTGTGGTCATGATGTTCTTCATGGGATGCCTTCCTCCAACCTGTTTACCTGCTTGACAAGCGCTGCAAAGTCTATCCTTATCAAATATGACATTGTTAACGCCAAGGATATGATTTCCTTTAATAAGCTAGTCAAGGTTTCGCATGCCCATGTGACCTAAACGTCTATGCCATAACCAACCTTTAGAGGATTTAGCAATAAAGCAAGTTCTAGGTTGAGCCTTTTTAGTGAAATCAACAATGTAAAGATCACCTCTACGAATGCCGGTAAAGACCATTTTATGATTATCTCTACGAAACACTTGGCAATCTACTTCAGTAAATAAGACATTGAAACCGAAATCAGCAAGTCTAGATACTGAAAGTAAATTGTATCCAAGAGATTCAACGAGCATGACATTTTGTATGGAGATATCATGTGAGATGGCCACCTTACCGAGGCCAAGCACCTTACCCTTTGAGTTGTCATCGAAAGTGACATATTTTCGAGGGCCCTCATTATCTGCAAGCTCACGAAACATATCTTTATCTCTGGTCATGTGATCGGTACATCCACTATCAAGAACCCATTCCTTTCCTCCTGCCATATATCCCCGAAGATTTTCCATAAGACCAAAGTGTCTCATTGCATCATCAAGATCAAAGTCACTATCATCATCCTCGTCATAGTATCCATGTTCAACATCGTCATGTGGTGGATCAATTCCTAGAGAGGGTGATTCGTTAGAGTGAGTTTGACTATGATCTTTTTTATGAATTCTAGTAGCTTCGGAAATAATATCTCTAATAATTCCAACATCTCCTTTGGCACGCATAAGATTTGTAAGCTCAAATAGACAATCACCAAATATAGGATCATTGGAATTCATCTTACTCAAGGCAATAGACTTATGGAGAATTTCATCTAGATTTTTCAAGGAATAATTTGGAAATCGTTCCTCAAGAAATTTCCATATGGCGTAGGCACACTTAAGAGTAGGAAGTAACCTATCAAGTTTCTAGGCAAACCTCTAGTGATAACATCAATAGTTCTAAGATTGCGAATCATGTCAATTAACTCATCAAAAGTAGGATGCATAGGATCAACATGAGGTGCAAAAGGTCTAGCAATGTACTTGTTCAAATGATATTCATTGAAAATCACAAGCATCTCATTTTTCCACTCATGACAGTACTCCCCATAAAGTAAAGGCACTCTATGTCTAAGACTTCCCAAAGTAGACTCATCCATCTTTCTCCAATGGTGATTAAACCAAGGCAATGGAGACCAAAGCACTGATACAAATTGAAAGGATCGAGAAGAGGTGTCTATAGGGGGGGATTAGACTCTAAGTGAGAAAAGTAGCAATTTTTAATTTCCTTAAGTTTGAGTGGAGTTTTGGCACAAGTTTAACATTCACAATACATAACAAGCAAACATGCAAAGAGTATATGAGCAGCGGAAAGTAAAGCATGCAACTTGCAAGAATGTAAAGGGATGGGATTGGAGTATGCAAATGCAATTTGGAGACACGGAGATTTTTGAGACATGGTTCTGATAGGTGGTGCTATCGTACATCCACGTTGATGGAGACTTCAACCCACGAAGGGAAACGGATGCGCGAGTCCATGGAGGGCTCCACCCACGAAGGGTCCACGAAGACGCAACCTTGTCTATCCCACCATGGCCGTCGCCCACGAAGGACTTGCCTCAGTAGGGTAGATCTTCACGAAGTAGGCGATCTCCTCGCCCTTAAAAACTCCTTGGTTCAACTCCAAAATCTTGTCGGAGGCTCCCAAGTGACACCTAGCCAATCTAGGAGACACCACTCTCCAAGAAGTAACAAATGGTGTGTTGATGATGAACTCATTGCTCTTGTGCTTCAAATGATAGTCTCCCCCACACTCAACTCTCTCTCACAGGATTTGGATTTGGTGGAAAGAATATTTGTGTGGAAAGCAACTTGGGGAAGGCTAGAGATCAAGATTCGTATGGTAGGAATGGAATATCTTGACCTCAACACGAGTGTAGGTGGTTCTCTCTCAGAAAATGTAAGTTGGAAGTGTAGGCATGTTCTGATGGCTCTCTCCACGAATGAAGAGTGATTGGAGGGGTATGTATAGCCTCCACACAAAATCTAACTGTTACACACAACTAACCAATCTCGGTGGGACCGAATCGTGAAACTCGGTCGGACCGATTTAGCAAATAATGTGACTGTTAGGATTTTCGATGGGAACGACTTGTCTACTCGGCGGGGCCGATATGGTTAGGGTTAGGGCATAACGTAATCTCGGTGAGACCGATTACACAAACTCAGTGGGATCGATTTTGGTAATAAGCTAACAAGAGATTGGTCAGGCAAACTCGGTGGGACCGATTCGCTCATCTCGGTTGGACCAAAATGTTACAAAGAGGAACAGAGAGTTTGCATTGTAATCTCGGTAGGAACAATCACACAAACTTAGTGGGACCGATTTTGGTAATGGATACATACAGAGAGATTACAATCCCATCTCACTGAGACCGAGATCCCTATCGGTGAGACCGAAAAGACTAGGGTTTGTGGCAGTGGCTATGACATCTGAACTCGGTGGCGCCGGATAGAAAGAATTGGTGGGGCCGAGTTTGACTTTTGGTTTGGAACATATGTGGATGTGAGACAGTCGTTGAGGGATTTGGAGCATATCACTAAGCACTTTGAGCAAGCAAGCCATTAAGCAACACCTCATCCCCTCTTGATAGTATTGGCTTTTCCTATAGACTCAATGTGATCTTGGATCACTAAAATGGAAAATGTAGAGTATTGTGCTTTGAGATTGAGCCAATCCTTTGTCCTTAGCGTCTTGAAGGGGTTCCACATCCTCTAGTCCTTGCCACTCCATTGTTGAACTTATCTGAAACATACTAGGTAAAAGTGTTAGTCCAACAAAGGATATGTTGACATAAATTTCCAAAATCACCCAAGGAGCACTTGTGCTTTCAGGGAGAGGGAGCAGGAAAGGGGGGCGCCGCCCCCCTTACCTTGTCCTATTCAGACTCCAAGCGGGTGGGGCATGGCCTACCCTGTCCTCCCTCCTATCTCTCCACTAAGGCCCATGGTGGCCCATTAGTTCCCCCGGGGGGTTCCTGTAACCCCTCCGGCACTCCGGTTCTACCCGGAACTCTTCCGGTGTCCGAATAACATGGTCCAATATATCAATCTTTATGTCTCGACCATTTCGAGACTCCTCATCACGTCCTTGATCTCATCCAGGACTCCGAACAAACTTCGGTCATCAAAAACACATAACTCATAATACATATCATCATCGAACGTTAAGCGTGCGGACCCTACGGGTTCGAGAACTATGTAGACATGACCGAGACACATCTCCGATCAATAACCAATAGCAGAACCTGGATGCTCATATTGGCTCCTACATATTCTACTAAGATCTATATCGGTCAAACCGCATAACAACATACGTTGTTCCCTTTGTCATCGGTATGTTACTTGCCCAAGATTCGATCATCCGTATCATTATACCTAGTTCAATCTCGTTACTGGCAAGTTTCTTTACTCGTTCCATAATACTTCATCCCGCAACTAACTCATTAGTCACATTGCTTGCAAGGCTTATAGTGATGAGCATTACCGAGAGGGCCCAAAGATACCTCTCAAAACACGGAGTGACAAATCCTAATCTCGATCTATGCCAACCCAACAAACACCTTTGGAGACACCTGTAGAGCATCTTTCTTATCACCCATTTACGTTGTGTTGTTTGATAGAACACAAAGTGTTCCTCCGGTATTCGGGAGTTGCATAATCTCATAGTCTGAGGAACATGTATAAGTCATGAAGAAAGCAGTAGCTATGAAACTGTAACGATCATAATGCTAAGCTAACAGATGGGTCCTGTCCATCACAGCATTCTCCTAATGATGTGATCCCGTTCATCAAATGACAACACATGTCTATGGTTAGGAAACATAACCAACTTTCATTAACGAGCTAGTCAAGTAGAGGCATACTAGGGACACTTTGTTTTGTCTATGTATTCACACATGTACTAAGTTTCTGGTTAATACAATTCTAGCATGAATAATAAACATTTATCATGAAATAAAGAAATAAATAATAAGTTTATTATTGCCTCTAGGGCATATTTCCTTCAGTCTCCCACTTGCACTAGAGTCAATAATCTAGATTACAAAGTAATGATTCTAACATCCATGGAGTTTTGGTGTTGATCATGTTTTGCTCGTGGAAGAGGCTTAGTCAATGGGTATGCAACATTCAGATCCGTATGTATCTTGTAAATCTCTATGTCCCCTTCCGACACTTGATGCTGGATGGAATTGAAGCGTCTCTTGATGTGCTTGGTTGTCTTATGAAATCTGGATTCCTTTGCCAAGGCAATTGCACCAGTATTGTCACGACAGATTTTCATTGGACCTAATGCACTAGGTATGACACCTAGATCGGATATGAACTCCTTCATCCAAACTCCTTCATTTGCTGCTTCCAAAGTAGCAATGTACTCCGCTTCACACGTAGATCCCGCCACGACGCTCTGCTTGGAACTGCACCAACTAACAGCTCCTCCATTCAATAAAAATATGTATCCGGATTGTGGCTTAGAGTCATCCGGATCAGTGTCAAAGCTTGCATTTACATAACCATTTACAACGAGCTCTTTGTCACCTCCATAAACGAGAAACATATCCTTAGTCCTTTTCAGGTATTTCAGGATGTTCTTGACCGCTGTCTAGTGCTCCACTCCGGGATTACTTTGGTACCTCCCTGCTATGCTTATAACAAGGCACACATCAGGTCTGGTACATAGCATTGCATACATGATAGAACCTATGGCCGAAGCATAGGAAATGACTTTCATTTTATCTCTATCTTCTACAGTGGTCGGGCATTGAGTTTGACTCAACTTCACACCTTATAACACAGGCAAGAACCCTTTCTTTGACTGATCTATTTTGAACTTCTTCAAAACTTTATCAAGGTATGTGCTTTGTGAAAGTCCAATTAAGCGTCTTGATCTATCTCTATAGATCTTGATGCCCAATATGTTGTTGGAAATATGCCCTAGAGGAAATAATAAAATGATTATTATTATATTTCCTTGTTCATGATAATTGTCTATTATTCATGCTATAATTGTGTTATCCAGAAATCGTAATACATGTGTGATACATAGACCACAACATGTCCCTAGTGAGCCTCTAGTTGACTAGCTCGCTGATCAACATATATTCATGGTTTCCTGACTATGGACATTGGATGTCATTGATAACAGGATCACATCATTAGTAGAATGATGTGATGGACAAGACCCAATCCTAAGCATAGCACAAGACCGTGTAGTTTGTTTGCTAGAGCTTTTCAAATGTCAAGTATCATTTTCTTAGACCATGAGATCGTGTAACTCCCGGATACCGTAGGAGTGCTTTGGGTGTACCAAACGTCACAATGTAACTGGGTGACTATAAAGGTATACTACAGGTATCCCCAAAAGTGTCTGTTGGGTTGACACGGATCGAGACTGGGATTTGTCACTCTGTATGACGAAGAGGTATCTCTAGGCCCACTCGGTAATGCATCATCATAATGAGCTCAATGTGACCAATTGGTTGGTCACGGGATCATGCATTACGGTATGAGTAAAGTGACTTGCTGGTAACGAGATTGAACAAGGTATTGGGATACCGACGATCGAATCTCGGGCAAGTAACATACCGATTGACAAAGGGAATTGTATATGGGATTACATGAATCCTCGACATCGTGGTTCATTCGGTGAGATCATCGTGGAACATGTGGGAGCCAACATGGGTATCCAGATTCCGCTGTTGGTTATTGGCCGGAGAGCTGTCTCGGTCATGTCTGCGTGATTCCCGAACCCGTAGGGTCTACACACTTAAGGTTCGGTGACGCTAGGGTTGTAGAGATATTAGTATGCGGTAACCCGAAAGTTGTTCGGAGTCCAGGATGAGATCCCGTACGTCACGAGGAGTTTCGGAATAGTCCGGAGGTAAAGATTTGTATATAGGAAGTCCAGTTTCGGCCATCGGGAAAGTTTCGGGGGTCACCGGTATTGTACAGGGACCACCGGAAGGGTCCCGGGGGTCCACCGGGTAGGGCCACCTATCCCGGAGGGCCCCATGGGCTGAAGTGGGAAGGGAACAAGCCCCTGGTGGGCTGGTGCACCCCCCTTGGGCCTCCTCCTGCGCCTATGGTTGGAGACCCTGGGGGTGGGGGGCGCCCCACCTGACTTGGGGGGCAAGTTCCCCCCTTTAGCCGCTGCCCCCCCTTGAGATTGGATCTCTAGGGGGCCGGCGCCCCCCCCAGGGCCCCTATATAAAGAGGGGGGAGGGAGGGCTGCGCACCCGAGCCCCTGGCGCCTCCCTCTCCCCCCGTAACACCTCTCCCTCTCGCTGAGCTTGGCGAAGCCCTGCCGAGATCCCCGCTACTTCCACCACCACGCCGTCGTGCTGATGGATCTCCATAAACCTCTCCTTCCCCCTTGCTGGATCAAGAAGGAGGAGACGTCTCTCCCAACCGTAGGTGTGTTGAACGCGGAGGTGCCGTCCGTTCGGCGCTAGGATCATCGGTGATTTGGATCACGACGAGTACGACTCCATCAACCCCGTTCTCTTGAACGCTTCTGCTCGCGATCTACAATGGTATGTAGATGCACTCCTCTCTCTCGTTGCTAGATGACCCCATAGATTGATCTTGGTGATGCGTAGAATTTTTTTATTTTCTGCAACATTCCCCAACAGTGGCATCATGAGCTAGGTCTATGCGTAGTTTCTATGCACGAGTAGAACACAATTTTGTTGTGGGCGTATATTATGTCAATTTACTTGCCACTACTAGTCTTATCTTGTTTCGGCGGCATCGTGGGATGAAGCGGCCCGGGCCGACCTTACACGTATGCTTACGTGAGACAGGTTCCATCGACTGACATGCACTAGTTGCATAAGGTGGCTAGCGGGTGTCTGTCTCTCCCACTTTAGTCGGATCCGATTCGATGAAAAGGGTCCTTATGAAGGGTAAATAGAAATTGGCATATCACGTTGTGGTTTTGGCACAGGTAAGAATCGTTCTTGCTAGAACCCTATAGCAGCCACGTAAAAACTTGCAACAACAATTAGAGGACGTCTAACTTGTTTTTGCAGCATATGCCTTGTGATGTGATATGGCCAAAAAGGATGTGATGAATGATATATATGAGATGTATGAGATTGATCATGTTCTTGTAATAGGAATCACGACTTGCATGTCGATGAGTATGACAACCTACAGGAGCCATAGGAGTTGTCTTTATTTATTGTATGACATGCGTGTCATTGAATAACGCCATGTAATTACTTTACCTCTTTGCTAAATCGTTTGCTATAGTAGTAGAAGTAATAGTTGGCGAACAACTTCATGGAGACACGATGATGGAGATCATGATGATGGAGATAAAGGTGTCATGCCGGTGACGATGATGATCATGGCGCCCCAAAGATGGAGATCAAAAGGAGCAAAATGATATTGGCCATATCATGTCACTATTTGATTACATTAGATGTTTATCATGGTTTTGCATCTTATTTTCTTAGAACGACGGTAGTAAATAAGATGATCCCTCATAACAATTTCAAGAAAGTGTTCCCCCTAACTGTGCACCGTTGCGAAAGATCGTTGTTTCGAAGCACCACGTGATGATCGGGTGTGATAGATCCTAACATTCACATACAACGGGTGTAAGCCAGATTTATACATGCAAAACACTTAGGTTGACTTGACGAGCCAAGCATGTACAGACATGGCCTTGGAACACAAGAGACCGAAAGGTCGAACATGAGTCATATAGAAGATACGATCAACATGGAGATGTTCACCGATGATGACTAGTCTGTCTCATGTGATGATCGGACACGGCCTAGTTGACTCAGATCATGGATCACTTAGATGACTAGAGGGATGTCTGTCTGAGTGGGAGTTCATTGAATAATTTGATTAGATGAACTTAATTATCATGAACTTAGTCTAAAAACTTTTGCAATATGTCTTGTAGATCAAATGGCCAACGCTAATGTTTCCCTCAACTTCAACGCGTTCCTAGAGAAAACCAAGCTGAAAGACGATGGCAGCAACTACACGGACTGGGTCCGGAAATTGAGGATCATCCTCATAGCTGCCAAAAGAGCATATGTCCTAGATGCACCGCTAGGTGAAGCACCCATTTTCCCCGCAACTCAAGACGTTATGAACGCCTGGCAGTCGCGTGTTGATGACTACTCCCTCGTTCAGTGCAGCATGCTTTACAACTTAGAACCGGGGCTCCAAAAGCATTTTGAGCAACACGGAGCATATGAGATGTTCGAAGAGCTGAAAATGGTTTTCCAAGCTCATGCCCGGGTCGAGAGATATGAAGCCTCCGACAAGTTCTACAGTTGTAAGATGGAGGAAAATAGTTCTGTTAGTGAGCACATACTCAAAATGTCTGGGTTGCACAACCGCTTGTCCCAACTGGACAATAACCTCCCGAATGAGGCGGTCATTGACAGAATCCTTCAGTCGCTCCCACCTAGCTACAAGAGCTTTGTGATGAACTACAATATCCAAGGGATGGTGAAAACTATTCCTGAGGTATTTTCAATGCTGAAATCAGCAGAGGTAGAAATCAAAAAGGAACATCAAGTGTTGATGGTCAATAAAACCACTAAGTTCAAGAAAGGCAAGGGTAAGAATAACTTCAAGAAGGACGGCAAGGGAGTTGCCGGGAAGAAGCCAAAGCATGGACCCAAACCTGAGACCGAGTGCTTTTATTGCAAGGGAAGCGGACACTGGAAGCGGAATTGCCCCAAGTAATTAGCGGACAAGAAGGCCGGCAACACCAAAGGTATATGTGATATACATGTAATTGATGTGTACCTTACCAGTACTCGTAGTAGCTCCTGGGTATTTGATACCGGTGCGGTTGCTCATATTTGTAACTCAAAACAGGAGCTGTGGAATAAGCGGAGACTGGCGAAGGATGAGGTGACGATGCGCGTAGGGAATGGTTCCAAGGTCGATGTGATCGCCGTCGGCACGCTACCTCTACATTTACCTACGGGATTAGTTTTAAACCCCAATAATTTTTATTTAGTGCCAGCTTTGAGCATGAGCATTGTATCTGGATCTCGTTTAATACGAGATGGATACTCATTTAAATCCGAGAATAATGGTTGTTCTATTTATATAAGAGATATGTTTTATGGTCATGCCCCGCTGGCCAATGGTTTATTCTTAATGAATCTCGAACATGATGTTACACATATTCATAGTGTGAATACCAAAAGATGTAAGATTGATAATGATAGTCCCACATATCTGTGGCACTGCCGCCTTGGTCACATTGGTGTCAAACGCATGAAGAAGCTCCATACAGATGGACTTTTGGAGTCTCTTGATTTCGAATCATTTGACACGTGCGAACCATGGCACATGGGTAAAATGACCAAGACTCCATTCTCCGAAACAATGGAGCGAGCAACCAGCTTATTGGAAATCATACATACTGATGTGTGCAGTCCAATGAGCGTTGAGGCTCGCGGAGGCTATCATTATGTTCTCACCCTCACTGATGACTTGAGTAGATATGGGTATGTTTACTTGATGAAACACAAGTCTGAGTCCTTTGAAAGGTTCAAGGAATTTCAGAATGAGGTAGAGAATCAACGTGACTGAAAAATAAAGTTCTTACGATCAGATCGTGGAGGAGAATATTTAAGTCACAAATTTGGTACGCACTTAAGGAAATGTGGAATCGTTTCACAACTCACGCCGCCTGGAACACCTCAGCGTAACGGTGTGTCCGAACATCGTAATCGCACTCTATTGGATATGGTGCGATCTATGATGTCACTCACCGATTTACCGCTATCATTTTGGGGATACGCTTTAGAGACAGCTACATTCACTTTAAGTAGGGCACCATCTAAATCCATTGAGACAACACCATATGAATTATGGTTTGGAAAGAAACCTAAGCTGTCGTTTCTAAAAGTTTGGGGATGCGATGCTTATGTCAAGAAACCTCAACCTGAAAAGCTCAAACCCAAGTCGGAAAAATGTGTCTTCATAGGATACCCTAAGGAAATCATTGGGTATACCTTCTACCTAAGATCCGAAGGCGAGATTTTTGTTGCTAAGAATGTGTCCATTCTGGAGAAAGAGTTTTCTCGAAAGAAATAAGTGGGAGGAAAGTAGAACTCGATGAAGTACTGCCTCTTGAACCGGAAAGTAGCACAGCTCAGGAAGATGTTCCTGTGGTGCCTGCACCGACTAGAGAGGAAGTTAATGATGATGATCAAGGTACTTTGGATCAAGTTGCTACTGAACTTCATAGGTCCACAAGGACACGTTTCACACCAGAATGGTATGGCAACCCTATCCTGGAAATCATGTTGTTAGACAACGGTGAACCTTCGAACTATGAAGAAGCGATGGCGGGCCCAAATTCCAACAAATGGCTAGAAACCATGCAATCCGAGATAGGATCCATGTATGAAAACAAAGTATGGACTTTGACAGACTTGCCCGATGATCGGCGAGCGATAGAAAATAAATGGATCTTTAAGAAGAAGACGGACGCGGATGGTAATGTTACCATCTATAAAGCTCGACTTGTCGCTAAGGGTTATTGGCAAGTTCAAGGGGTTGACTACGATGAGACTTTCTCTTCCGTAGCGAAGCTGAAGTCCGTCCGAATCATGTTAGCAATTGTTGCATACTATGATTATGAGATATGGCAAATGGACATCAAAACAGCATTCCTTAATGGCTATCTTAAGGAAGAACTATATATGATGCAGCCGGAAGGTTTTGTCGATCCTAAGAATGCTAACAAGCTATGCAAGCTCCAGCGCTCCATCTATGGGCTGGTGCAAGCATCTTGGAGCTGGAACATTCGCTTTGATGAAATGATCAAAGCGTTTGGGTTTACGCAGACTTATGGAGAAGCCTGCGTTTACAAGAAAGTGAGTGGGAGCTCTGTAGCATTTCTCATATTATATGTAGATGACATACTTTTGATGGGAAATGATATAGAACTTTTGGGAAGCATTAAGGCCTACTTGAATAAGTGTTTTTCGATGAAGGACCTTGGAGAAGCTGCTTACATATTAGGCATCAAGATCTATAGAGATAGATCGAGACGCCTCATAGGTCTTTCACAAAGCACTTACCTTGATAAGATATTGAAGAAGTTCAATATGGATCAGTCCAAGAAGGGGTTCTTGCCTGTGTTGCAAGGTGTGAAATTGAGCTCGGCTCAATGCCCGACCACAGCAGAAGATAGAGAACAGATGAGTGTCATCCCCTATGCCTCGGCTATAGGGTCTATTATGTATGCCATGTTGTGTACCAGACCTGATGTAAACCTTGCCGTAAGTTTGGTAGGAAGGTACCAAAGTAATCCCGGCATGGAACACTGGACAGCGGTCAAGAATATCCTGAAGTACCTAAAAAGGTCTAAGGATATGTTTCTCGTTTATGGAGGTGACGAAGAGCTCGTCGTAAAGGGTTACGTCGATGCTAGCTTCGACACAAATCTGGATGACTCTAAGTCACAAACCGGATATGTGTATATTTTGAATGGTGGGGCAGTAAGCTGGTGCAGTTGCAAGCAAAGCATCGTGGCAGGATCTACATGTGAAGCGGAGTACATGGCAGCCTCGGAGGCAGTGCATGAAGCAATCTAGATGAAGGAGTTCATCACCGACCTAGGAGTCATACCCAATGCGTCGGGGCCGATCACTCTCTTCTGTGACAACACTGGAGCTATTGCCCTTGCCAAGGAGCCCAGGTTTCATAAGAAGACCAGGCACATCAAGCGTCGCTTCAACTCCATTCGTGAAAATGTTCAAGATGGAGACATAGATATTTGCAAAGTGCACACGGATCTGAATGTCGCAGATCCGTTGACTAAACCTCTTCCGCGAGCAATACATGATCTACACCAGAGCTCTATGGGTGTTCGATTCATCACAATGTAACTAGATTATTGACTCTAGTGCAAGTGGGAGGCTATTGGAAATATGCCCTAGAGGCAATAATAAAATTATTATTATTATACTTCCTTGTTCTTGATAATTGTCTATTATTCATGCTATTATTGTGTTATCCGGAAATCGTAATACATGTGTGAATACATAGACCACAACATGTCCCTAGTGAGCATCTAGTTGACTAGCTCGTTGATCAACAGATAGTCATGGTTTCCTGACTATGGACATTGGATGTCAATGATAACGGGATCACATCATTAGGAGAATGATGTGATGGACAAGACCCAATCCTAAGCACAGCACAAGATCGTGTAGTTTGTTTGCTAGATCTTTTCAAATGTCAAGTATCATTTCCTTAGACCATGAGATCGTGTAACTCCGGGATACCGTAGGAGTACTTTGGGTGTACCAAACGTCACAACGTAATTGGGTGACTATAAAGGTATACTACAGGTATCCCCGAAATGTCTGTTGGGTTGACACGAATCGAGACTGGGATTTGTCACTCCGTATGATGGAGAGGTATCTCTGGGCCCACTCGGTAATGCATCATCATAATGAGCTCAATGTGACCAAGTGGTTGGTCACGGGATCATGCATTACGGTACAAGTAAAGTGACTTGCCGGTAACGAGATTGAACGAGGTATTGGGATACCGACGATCGAATCTCGGGCAAGTAACGTACCGATTGACAAAGGGAATTGTATACGGGATTACTTGAATCCTCGACATCATGGTTCATTCAATGACATCATCGTGGAACATGTGGGAGCCAACATGGGTATCCAGATCCCGTTGTTGGTTATTGGCCGGAGAGTTGTCTCGGTCATGTCTGTGTGATTCCCGAACCCGTAGGGTCTACACACTTAAGGTTCGGTGACGCTAGGGTTGTAGAGATATTAGTATGCGGTAACCCTAAAGTTGTTTGGAGTCCCGGATGAGATCCCGGATGTCACGAGGAGTTCCGGAATGGTCCGGAGGTAAAGATTTGTATATAGGAAGTCCAGTTTCGGCCACCGGGAAAGTTTCGGGGGTCACCGGTATTGTACCGGGACCACCGGAAGGGTCCCGGGGGTCCACTAGGTGGGGCCACCTATTCCGGAGGGCCCCATGGGCTGAAGTGGGAAGGGAACCAGCCCTGGTGGGATGGTGCACCCCCCTTGGGCCTCCTCCTGCGCCTAGGGTTGGAAACCCGGGGGGTGGGGGGCCCCACCTGACTTAGGGGGGCGGCACCCCCCAGGGCCCCTATATAAAGAGGGGGGAGGAAGGGCTGCGCACCCAAGCCCCTGGCACCTCCCTCTCCCCCCGTAACACCTCTCCCTCTCGCTGAGCTTGGCGAAGCCCTGCCGAGATCCCCGCTACTTCCACCACCACGTCGTCGTGCTGCTGGATCTCCATCAACCTCTCCTCCCCCCTTGCTGGATCAAGAAGGAGGAGACGTCTCTCCCAACCGTAAGTGTGTTGAACGCGGAGGTGTCGTCCGTTTGGCGCTAGGATCATCGGTGATTTGGATCACGACGAGTACGACTCCATCAACCCCGTTCTCTTGAACGCTTCCGCTCGCGATCTACAAGGGTATGTAGATGCACTCCTCTCTCTCGTTGCTAGATGACTCCATAGATTGATCTTGGTGATGTGTAGAAATTTTTTATTTTCTGCAACGTTCCCCAACATATGTAAGCAGCTTCTCCGAGGTCTTTCATTGAAAAACTCTTATTTAGGTATCCCTTTATGCTATCCAGAAATTCTATATCATTTCCAATCAACAATATGTCATCCACATATAATATTAGAAATGCTACAGAGCTCCCACTCACTTTCTTGTAAATACAGGCTTCTCCAAATGTCTGTATAAAACCATAGGCTTTGATCACACTTCAAAGCGTTTATTCCAACTCCGAGAGGCTTGCACCAGTCCATAAATGGATTGCTGGAGCTTGCACACTTTGTTAGCACCCTTTGGATTGCCAAACCTTCTGGTTGCATCATATATAACTCTTCTTCCAGAAATCCATTTAGGAATGCAGTTTTGACATCCATCTGCCAAATTTCAAAATCATTAAATGCTACAATTGCTAACATGATTCAGACAGACTTAAGCATCGCTACGGGTGAGAAAGTCTCATCGTAGTCAACTCCTTGAACTTGTCGAAAACCTTTCGCAACAAGTCCAGCTTTGTAGACAGTAACATTACCGTCAGTGCCAGTCTTCTTCTTGAAGATCCATTTATTTTCTATGGCTTGCCGATCATGGTGCAAGTCCACCAAAGTCCACACTTTGTTCTCATACATGGATCCCATCTCAGATTTCATGGCCTCAAGCCATTTCGCGGAATCTGGGCTCATCATCGCTTCCTCATAGTCTGTAGGTTCACCATGGTCTAGTAACATGACTTCCAGAATAGGATTACCGTACCACTCTGGTGCGGATCTCACTCTGGATGACCTATGAGGTTTGGTAGTAACTTGATGTGAAGTTTCATGATCATCATCATTAGTTTCCTCACTAATTGGTGTAGGAATCACTGGAACTGATTTCTGTGATGAACTACTTTCCAATAAGGGAGAAGGTACAGTTACCTCATCACGTTCTACTTTCCTCCCACTCACTTCTTTTGAGAGAAACTCCTTCTCTAGAAAGGATCCATTCTTAGCAACAAATATTTTGCCTTCAGATTTATGATAGAAGGTGTACCCAATAGTTTCCTTTGGGTATCCTATGAATACACACTTCTCCGATTTGGGTTGGAGCTTATCAGGTTGAACCTTTTTCACATAAGCATCACAACCCCAAACTTTAAGAAACGACAACTTTGGTTTCTTGCCAAGCCATAGTTCATAATGTGTCGTCTCAACGGACTTTGATGGTGCCCTATTTAAAGTGAATGCAGATGTCTCTACAGCATAACCGCAAAATGATAGCGGTAAATTAGTAAGAGACATCATAGATCGCACCATATCCAATAAAGTACGGTTACAACGTTCGAACACACCATTTCCCTGTGGTGTTCCAGGTGGCGTCGGTTGTGAAACTATTCCACATTGTTTCAAATGAGGACCAAACTCGTAACTCAAATATTCACCTCCACGATCAGATCGTAGAAACTTTATTTTCTTGTTACGATGATTTTCCACTTCACTCTGAAATTCTTTGAACTTTTCAAATCATCTGTGAAGGTAAGAAAATAATGATACCCGCCACGAGCCTTAACACTCATTGGACCGCATACATCGTTATGTATAATTTCCAATAAGTCAGTAGCTCGTTCCATTGTTCCGGAGAACGGAGTTTTGGTCATCTTGCCCATGAGGCATGGTTCGCAAGCACCATGTGATTCATAATCAAGTAATTCCAAAAGGCCATCAGCATGGAGTTTCTTCATGCGCTTTACACCGATATGACCCAAACGGCAGTGCCACAAATAAGTTACACTATCATTATCAACTTTGCATCTTTTGGCTTCAATATTATGAATATGTGTATCATCACGATCGAGATTCAACAAAAATGGACCAGTCAGCAAGGGTGCATGACCATAAAAGATATTACTCATAAAAATAGAACAACCATTATTCTCTGATTTAAATGAATAACCGTCTCGCATCAAACAAGATCCAGATATAATGTTCATGCTCAACGCTGGCACCAAATAACAATTATTCAGGTCTAAAACTAATCCCGAAGGTAGATGTAGAGGTAGTGTGCCGACGGCGATCACATCGACCTTGGAACCATTTCCCACGTGCATCGTCACCTCGTCCTTAGCCAATATTCGTTTAATCTGTAGCCCCTGTTTCGAGTTGCAAATATGAGCAACATAACCAGTATCAAATACCCAGGCGCTACTACGAGCATTAGTAAGGTACACATCAATAACATGTATATCAAATATACCTTTCACTTAGCCATCCTTCTTATCCGCCAAATACTTGGGGCAGTTCTGCTTCCAGTGACCAGTCCCTTTGCAGTAGAAGCACGCAGTTTCAGGCTTAGGTCCAGACTTGGGTTTCTTCTCTTGAGCAGCAACTTTCTTGCTGTTCTTCTTGAAGTTCCCCTTATTCCCTTTTGCCCTTTTTCTTGAAACTAGTGGTCTTGTTGACCATAAACACTTGATGCTCCTTCTTGATTTCTACCTCCGCAGCTTTTAGCATCGCGAAGAGCTCGGGAATAGTCTTGTTCATCCCTTGCATATTATAGTTCATCACGAAGCCTTTATAGCTTGGTGGAAGTGATTGAATAACTCTGTCAGTGAGACTATCATCAGGAAGATTAACTCCTAGTTGAGTCAAGTGGTTATGGTACCCAGACATTCTGAGTATGTGTTCACTGACAAAACTATTCTCCTCCATTTTGCAGCTGTAGAACTCATTGGAGACTTCATATCTCTCAACTCGGGCATTTCCTTGAAATATTAATTTCAACTCTTGGAACATCTCATATGCTCCATGACGTTCAAAACGTCTTTGAAGTCACGATTATAAGTCGTAAAGCATGGCACACTGAACTATCGAGTAGTCACCAGCTTTGCTCTGCCAGACATTCTTAATGTCATCAGTAGCATCTGCAGCAGGCCTGGCACCCTGCGGTGCTTCCAGGACGTAATTCTTCTGTGCAGCAATGAGGATAATCCTCAAGTTACAGACCCAGTCCGTGTAATTGTTGCCATCATCTTTCAACTTAGCTTTCTCTAGGAACGCATTAAAATTCAAAGGAACGGTAGCACGGGCCATTGATCTACAATAACATAGACATGCAAAATAACTATCAAGACTAAGTTCATGATAAATTAAAATTAAATTAATCATATTACTTAAGAACTCCCACTTAGATAGACATCCCTCTAGTCATCTAAATGATCACATGATCCAAATCAACTAAACCATGTCCAATCATCACGTGAGATGGAGAAGCTTTCAATGGTGAACATCACTATGTTGATCATATCTACTACTCCCTCCGTCCTAAAATTATTGTCTTAGATTTGTCTAAATACGGATGTATCAAGTCACGTTTTAGTATTAGATACATTCGTATCTAGACAAATCTAAGACAAGAATTTTGGGACGAAGGGAGTATGTGATTCACGTTTGACCTTTCGGTCTCAGTGTTCCGAGGCCATATTTGCATATGCTAGGCTCGTCAAGTTTAACCCGAGTATTCTACGTGTGCAAAACTGGCTTGCACCCGTTGTATGTGAACGTAGAGCTTATCACACCCGATCATCACACGGTGTCTTGGCATGACAAACTGTAGCAATGGCGCATACTTAGGTAGAACACTTATACCTTGAAATTTAGTAAGGGGTCATCTTATAATGCTACCGCCGTACTAAGCAAAATAAGATGCATAAAAGATAAACATCACATGCAATCAAAATATGTGACATGATATGGCCATCATCATCTTTTGCTCATGATCTCCATCACTGAAGCATCGTCATGATCTCCATCGTCACCGGCGCGACACCTTGATCTCCATCATACCATTGTTGTCGTCTCGCCAACTATTCTTACTACGACTATCGCTACCGCTTAGTGATAAAGTAAAACAATTACATGGCGATTGCATTGCATACAATAAAGCGACAACCATATGGCTCCAGCCAGTTCCGGATAAATTTGTTACAAAACATGATCATCTCATACAACAATTTATATCACATCATGTCTTGACCATATCACATCACAGCAAGCCCTACAAAAACAAGTTAGACGTCCTCTACTTTGTTGTTGCAAGTTTTACATGGCTACTGCGGGCTTCTACCAAGAACCGTTCTTACCTACGCATCAAAACCGCAACAATTTTTCGTCAAGTGTGGTGTTTTAACCTTCAACAAGGACCGGACGTAGTCAAACTTGATTCAACTAAGGTTGGGAAAACAGAAACCCGCCAACCACCTATGTGCAAAAGCACGTCGGTAGAGCCAGTCTCATGAGCGTGGTCATGTAATGTCGGTCCGGGCCGCTTCATCCAACAATACCGCTGAATCAAAGTAAGACATTGGTGGTAAGCGGTATGACTATTATCGCCCACAACTCTTTGTGTTCTACTCGCGCATATAATATCTACGCATAGACTTAGATGCCACTGTTGGGAAACGCGGCAATTTCAAAACAATCCTACGATCACGCAAGATCTATCTAGGTAATGCATAGGAATGAGAGGGGAGGGTGTGTCCACGTACCCTCATAGACCGAAAGAGGAAGCGTTTCAATAACACGGTTGATGTAGTCGAACTTCTTCATGATCCAACCGATCAAGTACCAAACATACGACACCTCCGCGTTCATCACACGTTCAGCTTGATGATGTCCCTCGTGCTCTTGATCCAGTTGAGGACGAGGGTGAGTTCCGTCAGCACGACGGCGTGGCGACAGTGATGATGATGCTATCGGCGCACGACTCGCCTAAGTACTATGATGATATGATCGAGGTGTGTAACTGTGGAGGGGGCACCGCACACGGTTAAGAGAAACTTGTGTGTTCTAGGGTGCGCCCCTGCACCCTTATATAAAGGAGCAAGGGGGAGGCCAACCGGCCCCTATGCGTGCCCCAAGAGAGCAATCTTGCTAGGACTACTAGTCCTAGTAGGATTCCACCACAAGGAAGAGAGGGGGAAGGAAGGAGAGGGAGAGGGAGTAGGAAAGGGGGGCGCCGCCACCCTTCCCTTGTCCTATTCAGACTCCAAGGGGGGGCTGCCCTTGCTGCCCTCCTCTCTCTCCACTAAGGCCCACCGTGGCCCATTAGTTCCCCTGGGGGGGGGGGGTTCCGGTAACCCCTCCCGCACTCCGGTTCTACCCGAAACTTCCCGGAACTCTTCCGGTGTCCCAATAGCATGGTCCAATATATCAATCTTTATGTCTCGACCATTTGGAGACTCCTCGTCACGTCCGTGATCTCATTCGGGACTTCAAACAAACTTCGGTCATCAAAAACACATAACTCATAATACATATCGTCATCGAACGTTAAGCGTGCGGACCCACGGGTTCAAGAACTATGTAGACATGACCAAGACACATCTCCGGTCAATAACCAATAGCGGAAGCTGGATGCTCATATTGGCTCCTTCATATTCTACTAATATCTATATCGGTCAAACTGCATAACAACATACGTTGTTCCCTTTGTCATCGGTATGTTACTTGCCCAATATTCGATCGTCGGTATCATTATACCTAGTTCAATCTCGTTACCAGCAAGTCTCTTTACTCGTTCCGTAATACTTCTTCCTGCAACTAACTCATTAGTCACATTGCCTGCAAGGCTTATAGTGAGGAGCATTACCGAGAGGGCCCAGAGATACCTCTCCGAAACACGGAGTGACAAATCCTAATCTCGATATATGCCAATCTAACAAACACCTTTGGAGACACCTGTAGAGCATCTTTATAATCGCCCATTTACGTTGTGACCTTTGATAGCACACAAAGTGTTCCTCCGGTATTCGGGAGTTGCATAATCTCATAGTCTAAGGAACATGTATAAGTCATGAAGAAAGCAGTAGCAATGAAACTGTAACGATCATAATGCTAAGCTAACGGATGGGTCATGTCCATCACATCATTCTACTAATGATGTGATCCCATTCATCAAATGACAACACATGTCTATGGTTAGGAAACATAACCATCTTTGATTAACGATCTAGTCAAGTAGAGGCATACTAGGGACACTTTGTTTTGTCTATGTATTCACACATGTTATTAAGTTTCCGGTTAATACAATTCTAGCATGAATAATAAACATTTATCATGAAATAAGGAAATAAACAATAACTTTATTATTGCCTCTAGGGCATATTTCCTTCAATAGTAGCATTTGTCGTGCGGTGCTATAACTGTGCCATGTTTAATTATTTCAGTTATGCAAGAATGTAGTGTTCAATAGGGCTATGTGATGTTTAAGTATGAATTGTCCACTTCAGTTTCACGAATGGCTATATTTGGTTTTTTATAGTGATTAGATGCCTTATTTATGTGTGTTTGATTGTTAGGTTGGTTGCAGTGAGCATTTTTCCAGTTATCGAGGCGATGCCTTGTTTATATGTATTTTGTTCTTAGTTTGGTTGCAGTGAGCATTTGTCCAGTTATCAAGCAGATGCCTTGTTTATCTATATTTGGTTGTTAGGTTGCTTTTTTTAGCATTTGTCCAGTTTTCAAGCAGATGCCTTGTTTATCTGTATTTGCTTGTTAGGTTGGTTGCAGTGAGCATTTGTCCAGTTTTCAAGCATATGCCCTGTTTGTCTGTATTTGCTTGTTAGGTTGGTTGAAGTGAGACTCTGTCTAGTTTTAAATGGCTATGTTTGGTTGTTATACTGATCATTTATGCCTTGTTTATTTCAGTAATTCACAATGTGTTCTTCATTATGTGCAAGTCGGAATTGTGCCGCTCGACTGCATCAATACCAGTTTGTACGGCTATATTTGGTTCCAGTTATGCCTTGTGTAGTTAACACATGTCCTTTGATAACCCGCAAGTATACACGATGAATTGTAGCCTCTTTCGATAAGTAAGAGTGTCGAACCCAACGAGGAGCTAAAGGTAGAACAAATATTCTCTCAAGTCCTATCTGCCACTGATACGACTCTCTGCATGCTTATTGTTCGCTTTACCTAGAACATGTATGAAACTAGAAGTACTTTGTAGGTGTTGTTGGATAGGTTTGCAAGATAATAAAGAGCATGTAAATAAAAAGTAGGGGCTGTTTAGATAAAGAAGCAATAAAATAAATATAGCGAGTGTGGAAAAGTGGTGGTAGGAGTTGTGAATTTGTCCCTAAGCAATTGACTACTTTACTAGACCGATAGCAAGTTTTATGTGGGAGAGGCATAAGCTAACATACTTTCTCTTCTTGGATCATATGCACTTATGATTGGAACTCTAGCAAGCATCTACAACTACTAAAGATCATTAAGGTAAAACCCAACTATAGAATTAAAGCATCAAGTCCCCTTTATCACATACGCCACAACCCTCTTACTCGGTTTTATGCTTCTGTCACTCAAGCAACCCACTATAAGCGAATCATGAACTTATTGCAACACCCTACAGCGGGAATCCCTCAGGCTTGCGTGACACGGAGGGCACAATAGGACAGCAACATAACCACAAGCAAATTAAACCAATCATAGCAATTCATCAATCACCGATAGGACAACGAAAATCTACTCAGACATCATTGGATGGCAACACATTATTGGATAATAATATGAAGCATAAAGCACCATGTTTAAGTAGAGGGTATAGCGGGTTGCGGGAGAGTGGACCGCTGAATATAGAAGGGGGGAAGTGATGGCGATGTTGGTGAAGATGGCGGAGGTGTTGGTGTAGATCGCGGTGATGATGATGGCCCCCGGCAACGCTCCGGTGCCACCAGAAGCAAGGGGGAGAGATCCCCCCTTCTTCTTCTTCTTCCTTGACCTCCTCCCTAGATGGGAGAAGGGTTTCCCCTCTGGTCCTTGGCTCCCATGGCGTGGGAGGGGCAAGAGCCCCTCCGAGATTGGATCTGTCTCTCTGTCTCTCTCTATTTCTGCGTTCCTAGATTCTGCCCTGGCACCATTTCTTTTATATATGGAGATCCGTAACTCTGATTGGATCGAAATCTTGGCCAAGATTTTTTTTCGAAAATTAGCTTCCTTGCGGTCAAAGTAGATCATCAATTGCCTTACGGGGTGCCCACGAGGGTCAGGGGCACGCCCCCCTGCCTCGTGGCCCCCTCGGGCACCGTCTCGCGTTGATTTTTCTTCCGGAAAATCACAAATATTCCAAAAATATTCTCCGTCCATTTTTATTCCGTTTGGACTCCGTTTGACATGGGGTTTCTACGAAACATAAAACATGCAACAAACAGGAACTGGCACTGGGCACTGGATCAATATGTTAGTCCCAAAAATAATATAAAAAGTTGCCAAAAGTATATGAAAGTTGTAGAATATTGGAATGGAACAATCAAAAATTATAGATACGACGGAGACGTATCAGCATCCCCAAGATTAATTCCTGCTCGTCCTCGAGTAGGTAAATGATAAAAAAGATGATTTTTGATGTGGAATGCTACCTAACATAATCTTGATCATATGTCTAATCATGGCATGAATATTAAGACACGAGTGATTCAGAGCAATAGTCTATGATTTGGCATAAGAACAATAATACTTCGAGCGTACTAATAAAGCAATCATGTCTTTTCAAAACAACATGGCCAAAGAAATTTATCCCTACAAAATCATATAGTCTGGCTATGCTCTATCTTCATCACACAAAGTATTTAATCATGCACAACCCCGATGACAAGCCAAGAAATTGTTTCATACTTTAATAATCTCAAACCTTTTCAACTTTCACGCAATACATGAGCGTGAGCCATGGACATAGCACTGTATGTGGAATAGAATGGTGGTTGTGGAGAAGACAAAAAAGGAGAAGAAAGTCTCACATCAACTAGGCATATCAACAGGCTATGGAGATGCCCATCAATAGATATCAATGTGAGTGAGTAGGGATTGCCATGCAACGGATGCACTAGAGCTATAAGTGCATGGAAGCTCAAACTGAAAACTAAGTGGGTGTGCATCCAACTTGCTTGCTCATGAAGACCTCGGGCATTTTGAGGAAGCCCATCATCGGAATATACAAGCCAATTTCTATAACAAAATTCCCACTAGTATATGAAAGTGAAAGCATAGGAGACTCTCTCTATGAAGAACATGGTGCTACTCTGAAGCAGAAGTGTGGTAAAAGGATAGTAACATTGCCCCTTCTCTCTTTTTCTCTCATTTTTTTCTCTTTTCTATTATTTTTTTATTTTTTGGTGGGCTTCTTTGGCCTCTTTTTTTTATTTGGGCTTCTTTGGCCTCTTTTTTTTATTTGGGCTTCTTTGGACTCTTTTATTTTTCATAAAGCCCGGAGTCTCATCCCGACTTGTGGGGGAATCATAGTCTCCATCATCCTTTCCTCACTGGGGCAATATTCTAATAATGATGATCATCACACTTTTATTTACTTACAACTCAATATTACAACTCGATATCTAGAACAAACATATGACTCTATATGAATGCCTCCGGCGGTGTACCCGGATGTGCAACGATCTAGCATAGCAATGACATCAAAAAAGGACAAGCCATGAAAACATCATGCTAGTTGTCTTATGATCATGCAAAGCATTATGACAATGAATGCTCAAGTCATGTATATGATGATGATGAAAGTTGCATGTCAATATATCTCGGAATGGCTATGGAAATTCCATGATAGGTAGGTATGGTCGCTGTTTTGAGGAAGGTATATGGTGGGTGTATGGTACCGGCGAAAGTTGCGCGGCACAAGAGAGGCTAGCAATGGTGGAAGGGTGAGAGTGCGTATAATCCATGGACTCAACATTAGTCATAAAGAACTCATATACTTATTGCAAAAATCAACAAGCCATTGAAAACAAAGTGCTACGCGCATGCTCCTAGGGGGATAGATTGGTAGGAAAAGACCATCGCTCGTCCCCGACCGCCACTCATAAGGAAGACAATCAATAAATAAAATTGTACTCCAACTTCATCACAAAGCGGTTCACCATATGTGCATGCTTCGGGAATCACAAACCTCAACCACTAATCCACAATCATCCACTAGCATGACTCTAATATCACCACCTTTATATCGCAAAACTATTGCAAGGAATCAAACATATCATATTCAGCGATCTACAAGTTTATGTAGGATTTTATGACTAACCATGTGAATGACCAATTCCTGTCATCTCTCTAAATAGATATAAGTGAAGCAAGTATACGGGATCAATTGTAGCCTCTTTCGATGAGTAAGAGTGTCAAACCCAACGAGGAGCTAAAGGTAGAACAAATATTCTCTCAAGTCCTATCTGCCACTGATACGACTCTACGCATGCTTAGTGTTCGCTTTACCTAGAACAAGTATGAAACTAGAAGTAGTTCGTAGGTGTTGTTGGATAGGTTTGCAAAATAATAAAGAGCGTGTAAATAAAAAGTAGGGGCTGTTTAGATAAAGAAGCAATAAAGTAAATATAGAGAGTGTGGAAAAGTGGTGGTAGGAGTTGTGAATTTTTCCCTAAGCAATTGACTACTTTACTAGACCAATAACAAGTTTTATGTGGGAGAGGCATAAGCTAACATACTTTCTCTTCTTGGATCATATGCACTTATGATTGGAACTCTAGCAAGCATCCGCAACTACTAAAGATCATTAAGGTAAAACCCAACCATAGCATTAAAGCATCAAGTCCCCTTTATCCCATACGCCACAACCCCCTTACTCAGTTTTATGACGATAATTGTGACAAAACCCAACCATAGGGTTGCGGGAGAGTGCACTACAAAAAAAAGACACATCCGTGACATTTTGGGCCGAACGAATTTTTTTCTGTCATACATATGACACTTCTATGACGATAGTTGTGACAAAACCCGGTATCATCATAGATGTGGTGGGCTCCTACTTCTATGACAAAAATCATGATAGAAAATGGGCTTTTCGTCCTGGGCGGGCCGGAGACGCAGCTGCATGACATTCTTTGGGCCGTCCATGACGGAAAAAACCATGGTAGAAGCGAGGGGGAGGAAAATTTCAGGGAGTTGCCGGTTACGGTGGGAGGTCGGGAGCGGAGCAATGCGCGTTCCTCTCATACATAAGCGCGTGTGTGCGAGGCATTGGCTCTAACTGAAGCCGAGCGAGGCGTTGGGCTCTAACTGAACCCGGGTGATTGCACTGCAGGCTACGCGTTGCTGAACCCGAGCGATCGATCGATGGCTGTTAACTGAACCGGTGGAGCGATTCCTTCGCTACTGCTGCTAACTGAATCCGATCGATGCTGCCTCTAGGATGAACAGTGAGCGTTGCGGGGGGGTGGATGAACAGTGAGCGGTGGCGTTGCCTCTGGATGAATAGGAACCCGTGATGTGGAGGGTTGGATGAACAGTAGACGGTGGAGGGGTGGCCGTGGAGGGGTGGTTGAACAGGACCCCGTGGTGTGGAGGGCTGGATGAACAGTAGACGGTGGAGGGGTGCCCGTGGAGGGGTGGTTGAACAGTAGCCGGTGGAGTAGCTAGCGCGCGGTGGAGGCTGGATGAACAGGATCCCGTGGAGGCTGGAGGAGGTCAACGGTAGCCCGTGGAGGCTGGAGGAGGTCGACGGTGGATATGAACAGTATCCCATGGAGTCCCGTTTTGCGGTACGCCACACCCCTCCCCCTAGTTTCGACCGTAGCGCTCCAACGCAAGTCCGTTTCTTCCGTTTTGCGGTACACCACACCCCTCCCGATCAACAGGACCCCCGTTTCGATTGTAGGAGGTCCGTTTCGTCCGTTTTGTGGTACGCCACACCCCTCCCGATCAACAGGACCCCTGTTTCGATCATAGGAGGTCTGTTTCCTCCGTTTTACAGTATGCCAGGCCCCTCCCGATCAACAGGACCCCGTTTCGAACGTGGCCGGTCGAACACAAGGCCGTTTCCTCCGTTGTGCGGTACGCCAGGCCTCGTTTCCATCGCCTATTCCGTCCAAGCCCTCCCGATGAACACGACCACGCATTCCGTTCCGACCCAGCCGGTTGGCTCCCCATGAACACGACGACAACTCTGTTTCTCCGTTCCGACCCAGCCATGTACGTATGCGCGAGTAGGCGTTCGAGACCCTGCCCGTATGTACGTACGTGGCCGTATTTTCTTTCTTGCACCCTCGCCGATGCACGTACGTGTACATGCTACGTGCGCGCCTCTACTATGACACGTGCGCTCCTCTACATCTACGACACGTGCGTGCCTCTACATCGACCAGTATGTACGTACACGTTCGTGACTAGAATGACAACGCTACGTACACTTCGACCAGGTGGGTCCTGACTATCAGGCACTTCCTTGCGTGCGAAGATGTAGCTGGTGGGTCCCAGCAGTCAGGGGGGCGAATTGTTTTTTTTTTGCCCAGACGCACTTCCTTGTGTGCGAAGGTGTAGCTGGTGGGTCCCAGCAGTCAGGGGGGAAACGTTTTTTTCGCGAAATATGGTGGCCCGTCCGGTGGGTCCCCGCTGTCAGGTGGAGGAATAATTATTTTCGCGTAATAAGGAGGCACTTCCTTGTTGCGGTCGTGGACCCAGCTGTCAGCCTCTCCACGTACAGTCCACGTCTGATGGAAGTCATTCCTTAACCACGTTGACCATGTCGTGCCGAGAGCACCAGGGCGGTGGACGACGGCGAGGCCTAGGAAGGGGACGACGCGGAGCCGGGGAAGATGCGGAAGTGGATGCCCACGCGTAGAGGAGTACGAGGGTTCACTGGTTCGCTGCGGTGTGAGGCTACCGGCGCCACAGAATAACAGGGGGTGTGGGTGAGTAGAGGGATGTCCTGGCCAGTGGTGGGAGTAGTAGGGGGCGGTCAGGCCTCCGCCGCATCGCAGCCGGCCACGGGAGGCAGGAGCACGAGGCACGACCGGCGCTGGTTTGGGCGGCTGGAGCAAGAAGACCAGAGGTTGAAGAAGCACTACGGCCGTTGGATGGACATCGTACGGTCACTGGAGCTAGAATCTTGCATATTGACTAAGTTGACAAAGCCCTCCATCCCCGTCAACTTAGTAGGCCCACAAGTCAGCCTGCCACTATACTGGGTCCCAGCTAACAGGGGGGTATTCATTTTTTTTTTGTGTAATAAGGAGGAACTTCCTTGCGTGCGAAGATATAGCTGGTGGGTCCGAGCTGTCAGCGGCGGTAACGTTTTTCTCGCGAAATACTAAGGCCCTTTTGGTGGGTCCCCGATGTCAGGTGGAGGAATCATTATTTTGCACGTAATAAGGACGCATTTCCTTGCGTGCGGCCGTGGACCCAGTTGTCGGCCTCTCCACGTACAGTCCACTTCAAATGCATGTCGGTTGTTGACCATGTTGACCAGGCCGCGCCGAGAGCACCAGGACGGTGGACAACGGTGAGGCCTAGGAAGGGAATGACGCGGAGGCAGGGAAGACTCCGCAGTTGTTTCCCATGCGGAGGGGAGTATGACTGAACGAGGGTTTACTGGTTCGTTTGCCGTCGTCGGAGAATAATAGCAGGTGTGGGTGAGTAGAGGGATGGCTAGGCCAGCGATGGGAGTATGGTGGGGCGGTGAGGCCTGCGCGGCAGCACAGCCGGCCGCGGGGAGGAGAGAGCAGGCAGTCCCACCAGCGCTTGTTTGAGCGACTGGAGCAGGAAGAGTGGAGATTGAAGAAGCACGACGGTCGTTTGATGGCCATCCAACAGTCACTACTTGTGCGTCAACCTTTTTTAGGAAAGCCTCAAATCTACGGAAAACAGCATACAACCCATCTGCCATTATTTCTAATAATTTACAGCCCATTTGCTAATTCTTAAGGTTTTGTTTGGAGCCCATATTCTTTTTGTTAGCATTACAGCCCATATTGTGGCCACGGTTAAAAAATTATACGAATTTTTGCATATTTCGGTGCGGTCCGAACTGTTTTTAATCCCAAAATTTCGACTCACATTCAAACTGATTTAAAAAATAAATGTATATCAATATAAAATCCAACAAATTCTCCACGCATAAAAATTAGTGTAATTTAAAATCTCGAAATGAAAAAAAGATATTTGAAACTAATTGCCGGTTCGATGTGTTTTAAAAATGTACAGCCCATTTCTCATTACTGATAGGCCATTTTCTCGGCCAGCCTGACAAAGCGACTTACTTGGCAAATCACAAAAAAACTGGGTTGTGGCCTTGGACCCAGTTGTCAGCCTCTCCACGTACAGTACTCTTCCGATGGAAGTCGGTCGTTAACCACATTAACCACGCCGCGCCGAGAGCACCAAGGCAGTGGATGATGGCGAGGCCTAGGAAGGGGACGACGACGAGCCGGGGAAGACGCGGCAATGGATGCCCACGCGGAGAGGAGTATGAGGGTTTACTGGTTCGGCTGCGGCGTGAGGCTGCTGTCGCCGCAGAATAACAGGGGGTGTGGGTGAGTAGAGGGATACCCTGGGCCAGCGGTGGGAGTAGTAGGGGGCGGTGAGGCCTCCGCGGCATCACCGCCGGCCACGAGAGGCAGGAGCACGCGGCACGACCGGCGCTGCTTTGGGCGGCTGGAGCAAGAAGACCAGAGGTTGAAGAAGCACTATGGCCGTTGGATGGACATCGTACGGTCACTGGAGCTAGAATTGTTCATATTGACTAAGTTGACAAAGCCCTCCGTCCTCGTCAACTTAGTAGGCCCACAAGTCAGCCACCCACTATGGTGGGTCCCAGCTAGCAGGGGGTATTCATTTTTTTGGTGCGTAATAAGGAGGTGTTGGAAATATGCCCTAGAGGCAATAATAAAAGTGTTATTATTATATTTCTTTGTTCATGATAATAGTCTTTTATTCATGCTATAACTATATTATCCGGAAATCGTAATACACGTGTGAATACATAGACCACAATATGTCCCTAGTGAGCCTCTAGTTGACTAGCTCGTTGTGATCAACAGATAGTCATGGTTTCCTGGCTATGGACATTGGATGTCGTTGATAACAGGATCACATCATTAGGAGAATGATGTGATGGACAAGACCCAATCCTAAGCATAGCACAAAGGTCGGTTAGTTCGTTTGCTAGAGCTTTTCCAATGTCAAGTATCTCTTCCTTAGACCATGAGATCGTGTAACTCCCGGACACCGTAGGAATACTTTGGGTGTACCAAACGTCACAACATAATTGGGTGACTATAAAGGTGCATTACAGGTATCTCCAAAACTGTCTGTTGGGTTGACATGGATCGAGACTGGGATTTGTCACTCCGTATGACGGAGAGGTATCTCTGGGCCCACTCGGTAATGCATCATCATAATGAGCTCAAGGTGACCAAGTGTTTGGTCACGGGATCATGCATTGCGGTACGAGTAAAGTGACTTGCCGGTAACGAGACTGAACGAGGTATTGGGATACCGACGATCGAGTCTCGGGCAAGTAACGTACCGATTGACAAAGGGAATTGTATACGGGGTTTGATCGAATCCTCGACATCGTGGTTCATCCGATGACATCATCGAGGAGCATGTGTGAGCCAACATGGGTATCCAGATCCTGCTGTTGGTTATTGACCGGAGAGTCTCGGTCATGTCTGCATGTCTCCCGAACCCGTAGGGTCTACACACTTAAGGTTCGGTGACGCTAGGGTTATCAGGAAGACAAGTATGTGATTACCGAATGTTGTTCAGAGTCCCGGATGAGATCCCGGACGTCACGAGGAGTCCCGGAATGGTCCGGAGGTAAAGTTTTATATATGGGAAGTTGTTAAACGGGCACCGGAAAGTTTCGGGGTCATACCGGTATTGTACCGGGACCACCGGAAAGGTTCCGGGGGTCCACCGGGAGGGACCACCCCTCCCGGGGGGCCACTTGGGCTGCGTAGGGATAGCAGCCAGCCCCTAGTGGGCTTGGCGCGCCCCCCCTTTGGGCCCATGCGCCTAGGGTTGGGGGGAAACCCTAAAGGGGGCGCACCCCCCTTGCTTGGGGGGCAAGCCCCCCACCCTTTGGCCGCCGCCCCCCTCTAGGGTTTCCCCTAGAGGGCCGGCCCCCTTGCCCCTCTCCTCCTATATATAGAGGGCTGAGGGGAGGGCTACAACACCACAACTCAAGGCGCAGCCCCTCCCCTCCCCAACACCTCTCCTCCTCCGTACGTTCTTGGCGAAGCTCTGTCGGAGTACTGCTGCAACAACTACACCACGCCGTCGTGCTGCCGTTGGAGATGCCTTCCTCAACCTCTCCTTCCTCCTTGCTGGATCAAGACGGAGGAGACGTCGTCCGTCCCGTACGTGTGTTGAACGTGGAGGTGCTGTCCGTTCAGCACTTGGTCATCGGTGATCCGAATCACGACGAGTATGACTCCATCATCACCATCCCCTTGAACGCTTCCACACTCGATCTACAAGTGGTATGTAGATGCAAACTCTTCCCCTTGACTCGTTGCTTAGATGAACTCATAGATGGATCTTGGTGAAACCGTAGGAAAAATTTTATTTTTCTGCAACGTTCCCTAAAAGTGGCATCATGAGCTAGGTCTATGCGTAGTTCTCTTTGCACGAGTAGAACACAATTTTGTTGTGGGCGTAGATCTTGTCAACTTTCTTGCTGCTACTAGTCTTATCTTGCTTCAGCGGTATTGTGGGATGAAGCGGCCCGGACCAACCTTACACGTACGCTTACGTGAGACCGGTTCCACCGATTGACATGCACTAGTTGCATAAGGTGGCCGGCGGGTGTCTGTCTCTCCCACTTTAGTTGGAGCGGATTCGATGAAAAGGGTCCTTATGAAGGGTAAATAGAAGTTGACAAAATCACGTTGTGGTTATTCGTAGGTAAGAAAACGTTCTTGCTAGAACCCAATTGCAGCCACGTAAAAGATGCAACAACAATTAGAGGACGTCTAACTTGTTTTTGCAGCGATTGATCATGTGATGTAATATGGCCAAAAGTTGTGATGAATGATGAATTGTGATGTATGAGATCATGTTCTTTGTAATAGGATTCACGACTTGCATGTCGATGATTATGACAACCGGCAGGAGCCATAGGAGTTGTCTTTATTTTTTGTATGACCTGCGTGTCATTGAAGAACGCAATGTAACTTACTTTACTTTATTGCTAAACGCGTTAGTCATAGAAGTAGAAGTAGTCGTTGGCGTGACAACTTCATGAAGACACGATGATGGAGATCATGATGATGGAGATCAAGGTGTCATGCCGGTGACAAGATGATCATGGAGCCCCGAAGATGAAGATCAAAGGAGCTATATGATATTGGCCATATCATGTCACTACTTTATATAATTGCATGTGATGTTTATTATGTTTTATGCATCTTGTTTACTTAGGACAACGGTAGTAAATAAGATGATCCCTTACAACAATTTCAAGAAGTGTTCTCCCCTAACTGTGCACCGTTGCTAAAGTTCGTCGCTTCTAAGCACCACGTGATGATCGGGTGTGATGGATTCTCACGTTCACATACAACGGGTGTAAGACAGTTTTACACATCAAAACACTTAGGGTTAACTTGACGAGCCTAGCATGTACAGACATGGCCTCGGAACACGGAGACCGAAAGGTCGAACACGAGTCGTATGGAAGATACGATCAACATGAGAATGTTCACCGATGATGACTAGTTCATCTCACGTGATGATCGGACACGGGCTAGTCGACTCGGATCATGTAACACTTAGATGACTAGAGGATGTCTAATCTGAGTGGGAGTTCATAATTTGATTAGAACTTAATTATCATGAACTTAGTCTAAAACCTTTGCAAATATGTCTTGTAGATCAAACGGCCAATGCTCATGTCAACATGAACTTCAACGCGTTCCTAGAGAAAACCAAGCTGAAAGATGATGGCAGCAACTATACAGACTGGGTCCGGAACCTGAGGATCATCCTCATTCCTGCCAGGAAACAATATGTCCTAGAAGGACCGCTAGGTGACACTCCCGTCCCAGAGAACCAAGACATTATGAATGCTTGGCAGTCTCGTGCTGATGATTACTCCCTTGTTCAGTGCGGCATGCTTTACAGCTTAGAACCGGGGCTCCAAAAGCGTTTTGAGCATCACGGAGCATATGAGATGTTCGAGGAGCTGAAACTAGTTTTCCAAGCTCACGCCCGGGTCGAGAGATATGACATCTCCGACAAGTTCTATAGTTGTAAGATGGAGGAAAATAGTTCTGTCAGTGAGCACATACTCAAGATGTCTGGGTTGCACAACCGTATGACCCAGCTGAATATTAACCTCCCTGATGAGGCAGTCATTGACAGAATCCTTCAGTCGCTCCCACCAAGCTACAAGAGCTTTGTGATGAACTACAATATGCAGGGGATGGTAAAGACCATTCCTGAAGTATTTTCTATGCTGAAGTCAGCAGAGGTTGAAATCAAGAAAGAACATCAAGTGTTGATGGTCAATAAGACCACTAAGTTCAAGAAGGGCAAGGGTAAGAAGAACTTCAAGAAGGACTGCAAAGAGGTTGCCGCGCCCGGTAAGCCAGTTGCCGGGAAGAAGTCAAAGAATGGACCCAAGCCTGAGACTGAGTGCTTTTATTGCAAGGGGAAGGGTCACTGGAAGCGGAACTGCCCCAAATACTTAGCGGATAAGAAGGCCGGCAACACTAAAGGTATATTTCATATACATGTAATTGATGTGTACCTTACCAGTACTCGTAGTAACTCCTGGGTATTTGATACCGGTGCCGTTGCTCATATTTGTAACTCACAGCAGGAGCTGCGGAATAAGCGGAGACTGGCGAAGGACGAGGTGACGATGCGCGTCGGGAATGGTTCCAGAGTCGATGTGATCGTCGTCGGCACGCTACGTCTACATTTACCCATGGGATTAGTTTTGAACCTTAATAATTGTTATTTAGTGCCAAGTTTGAGCATGAACATTGTATCTGGATCTCGTTTAATACGAGATGGCTACTCATTTAAGTCTGAGAATAATGGTTGTTCGATTTATATGAGAGATATGTTTTATGGTCATGCTCCGATGGTCAATGGTTTATTCTTAATGAATCTCGAACGTAGTGCTACACATATTCATAGCGTGAATACCAAAAGATGTAAAGTTGATAACGATAGTCCCACATACTTGTGGCACTGCCGCCTTGGTCACATTGGTGTCAAGCGCATGAAGAAACTCCATGCTGATGGACTTTTGGAGTCTCTTGATTATGAAACGTTTGACACATGCGAACCATGCCTCATGGGCAAGATGACCAAGACTCCGTTCTCCGGAACAATGGAGCGAGCAACCAACTTGTTGGAAATCATACATACCGATGTGTGCGGTCCAATGAGTGTTGAGGCTCGCGGACGATATCTTTATGTTCTCACTCTCACAGATGACTTGAGTAGATATGGGTATGTCTACTTGATGAAACACAAGTCTGAGACCTTTGAAAAGTTCAAGGAATTTCAGAATGAGGTAGAGAATCAACATGACCGAAAGATAAAATTCCTACGATCAGATCGTGGAGGAGAATACTTAAGTCACGAATTTGGTACACACTTAAGGAAATGTGGAATCGTTTCACAACTCACGCCGCCTGGAACACCTCAGCGTAACGGTGTGTCCGAACGTCGTAATCGCACTCTATTGGATATGGTGCGGTCTATGATGTCTCTTACCGATTTACCGCTATCATTTTGGGGATACGCTCTAGAGACAGCTACATTCACTTTAAATAGGGCACCGTCTAAATCCATTGAGACGACACCGTATGAATTATGGTTTGGGAAGAAACCTAAGCTGTCGTTTCTGAAAGTTTGGGGATGCGATGCTTATGTCAAGAAACATCAACCTGAGAAGCTCGAACCCAAGTCGGAAAAATGCGTCTTCATAGGATACCCTAAGGAAACCATTGGGTATACCTTCTAATTAAGATCCGAGGGCAAGATCTTTGTCGCTAAGAACGGATCCTTTCTGGAAAAAGAGTTTCTCTCGAAAGAAGTAAGTGGGAGGAAAGTAGAACTCGATGAAGTACTACCTCTTGAGCGGGACAGTAGTGCAGCTCAGGAAGATGTTCCTGTGATGCCTACACCAACTGAAGAGGAAAATAATGATGATGATCAAGGTACTTCGGATCAAGTTGCTACTGAACTTCGTAGGTCCACAAGGACACGTTCCGCACCAGAGTGGTACGGCAACCCTGTCCTGGAAATCATGTTGTTAGACAACGGTGAACCTTCGAACTATGAAGAAGAGATGGCGGGCCCAGATTCCAACAAATGGCTAGAAGCCATGAAATCCGAGATAGAATCCATGTATGAAAACAAAGTATGGACTTTGACTGACTTGCCCGTAGATCGGCGAGCGATAGAAAACAAATGGATCTTTAAGAAGAAGACGCACGAGGATGGTAATGTCACCATCTATAAAGCTCGACTTGTCGCTAAGGGTTATCGGCAAGTTCAAGGGATTGACTACGATGAGACTTTCTCTCCAGTAGCGAAGCTTAAGTCCGTCCGAATCATGTTAGCAATTGCCGCATACTATGAGTATGAGATATGGCAGATGGACGTCAAAACGGCATTCCTTAACGGGCATCTTAAGGAAGAGCTGTATATGATACAACCGGAAGGTTTTGTCGATCCTAAGAACGCTAACAAAGTATGCAAGCTCCAGCGATCCATTTATGGGCTGGTGCAAGCATCTCGGAGTTGGAATATTCGCTTTGATGAGATGATCAAAGCGTTTGGGTTTATGCAGACTTATGGAGAAGCCTGCGTTTACAAGAAAGTGAGTGGGAGCTCTGTAGCATTTCTCATATTATATGTAGATGACATACTTTTGATGGGAAATGATATAGAATTCTTGGACAGCATTAAGGCCTACTTGAATAAGTGTTTTTCAATGAAGGACCTTGGAGAAGCTGCTTATATATTAGGCATCAAGATCTGTAGAAATAGATCGAGACGCCTCATAGGTATTTCACAAAGCACATACCTTGATAAGATTTTGAAGAAGTTCAAAATGGATCAGTCTAAGAAGGGGTTCTTGCCTGTATTGCAAGGTGTGAGATTGAGCTCGGCTCAATGCCCGACCACGGCAAAAGATAAAGAAGAGATGAGTGTCATCCCCTATGCTTCAGCCATAGGATCTATTATGTATGCCATGCTGTGTACCAGACCTGATGTAAACCTTGCCGTAAGTTTGGTAGGAAGATACCAAAGTAATCCCGGCAAGGAACATTGGACAGCGGTCAAGAATATCCTAAAGTACCTGAAAAGGACGAAGGACATGTTTCTCGTTTATGGAGGTGACAAAGAGCTCGTCGTAAAGGGTTACGTCGACGCTAGCTTCGACACAGATCTGGATGACTCTAAGTCACAAACCGGATACGTGTATATGTTGAATGGTGGAGCAGTAAGCTGGTGCAGCTGCAAGCAGAGCGTCGTGGCGGGATCTACATGTGAAGCGGAGTACATGGCAGCCTTGGAGGCAGCGCATGAAGCTATTTGGGTGAAGGAGTTCATCGCCGACCTAGGAGTCATACCCAATGCGTCGGGGCCGATCAAACTTTTCTGTGACAATACTGGAGCTATTGCCCTTGCGAAGGAGCCCAGATTTCACAAGAAGACCAGGCACATCAAGCGTCATTTCAACTCCATCCGTGAGAATGTTCCAGATGGAGACATAGAAATTTGCAAAGTACATACGGATCTGAATGTCGCAGATCCGTTGACTAAACCTCTCTCGCGAGCGAAACATGATCAACACCAGAACTCTATGGGTGTTCGATTCATCACAATGTAACTAGATTATTGACTCTAGTGCAAGTGGGAGACTGTTGGAAATATGCCCTAGAGGCAATAATAAAAGTGTTATTATTATATTTGTTTGTTCATGATAATAGTCTTTTATTCATGCTATAACTGTATTATCCGGAAATCGTAATACACGTGTGAATACATAGACCACAATATGTCCCTAGTGAGCCTCTAGTTGACTAGCTCATTGTGATCAACAGATAGTCATGGTTTCCTGGCTATGGACATTGGATGTCGTTGATAACGGGATCACATCATTAGGAGAATGATGTGATGGACAAGACCCAATCCTAAGCATAGCACAAAGGTCGGTTAGTTCGTTTGCTAGAGCTTTTCCAATGTCAAGTATCTCTTCCTTAGACCATGAGATCGTGTAACTCCCGGACACCGTAGGAGTGCTTTGGGTGTACCAAACGTCACAACGTAACTGGGTGACTATAAAGGTGCATTACAGGTATCTCCGAAAGTGTCTGTTGGGTTGACATGGATCGAGACTGGGATTTGTCACTCCGTATGACGGAGAGGTATCTCTGGGCCCACTCGGTAACGCATCATCATAATGAGCTCAAGTTGACCAAGTGTTTGGTCACGGGATCATGCATTGCGGTACGATAAAGTGACTTGCCGGTAACGAGACTGAACGAGGTATTGGGATACCGACGATCGAGTCTCGGGCAAGTAACATACCGATTGACAAAGGGAATTGTATACGGGGTTTGATCGAATCCTCGAGATCGTGGTTCATCCAATGACATCATCGAGGAGCATGTGGGAGCCAACATGGGTATCCAGATCCCGCTGTTGGTTATTGACCGGAGAGTCTCGGTCATGTCTGCATGTCTCCCGAACCCGTAGGGTCTACACACTTAAGGTTCGGTGACGCTAGGGTTATCAGGAAGACAAGTATGTGATTACCGAATGTTGTTCAGAGTCCCGGATGAGATCCCGGACGTCACGAGGAGTCCCGTAATGGTCCGGAGGTAAAGTTTTATATATGGGAAGTTGTTAAACGGGCACCGGAAAGTTTCGGGGTCATACCGGTATTGTACCGGGACCACCGGAAAGGTTCCGGGGGTCCACCGGGAGGGACCACCCCTCCCGGGGGGCCACTTGGGCTGCGTAGGGATAGCAGCCAGCCCCTAGTGGGCTTGGCGTGCCCCCCCCCTTTGGGCCCATGCGCCTAGGGTTGGGGGGGAAACCCTAAAGGGGGCGCACCCCCCTTGCTTGGGGGCAAGCCCCCCACCCTTTGGCCGCCGCCCCCCTCTAGGGTTTCCCCTAGAGGGCCGGCCCCCTTGCCCCTCTCCTCCTATATATAGAGGGGTGAGGGGAGGGCTGCAACACCACAACTCAAGGCGCAGCCCCTCCCCTCCCCAACACCTCTCCTCCTCCGTACGTGCTTGGCGAAGCTCTATCGGAGTACTGCTGCACCAACTACACCACGCCGTCGTGCTGCCGTTGGAGATGCCTTCCTCAACCTCTCCTTCCTCCTTGCTGGATCAAGACGGAGGAGACGTCGTCCGTCCCGTACGTGTGTTGAACGCGGAGGTGCTGTCCGTTCAGCACTTGGTCATCGGTGATCCGAATCACGACGAGTACGACTCCATCATCACCATCCCCTTGAACGCTTCCGCACTCGATCTACAAGTGGTATGTAGATGCAAACTCTTCCCCTTGACTCGTTGCTTAGATGAACTCATAGATGGATCTTGGTGAAACCGTAGGAAAAATTTTATTTTTCTGCAACGTTCCCCAACAGGAGGCACTTCCTTGCGTGCGAAGATATAGCTGGTGGGTCTGACCTGTCAGCGGGGGGGGGGAGTTTTTTTCGCGAAATACAGAAGCCCTTCCCACGTACAGTACACATACAGTGCGTAATAAGGAGGAACTTTCCTTGCGTGCGACCATGGACCTCGTGGGTCCCAGCCGTCAGGCTCTCCACGTACAGTCCTCTTCTGATGACTCTTGTATGTTGACCACGACGCGCCGAGTGCACCGAGGCGGTGGACGACGGCAAGGCCCCAGACTGGAACGACCCGGAGATGGGGAAGACGCGGTAGTGGAGTCACAGACGGAGAGGAGTGCGAAACTTGACTGGTTCGGGTGCGGGGTGGGCCTACACTCGGCGGAGAATAACAGGAGGTGCGGAGTGGAGGGATGGCCTGGCCGTCGGCGGGGTAGCATTTCGCTGAGGAGCGCAAAACAACGCCATTGGACGCCGAAGGCTGGAGCAGGCGGTTCCAGCAGCGCTGGGGGAAGAAGACGAGAGATTGAAGAAGAATGCCGGTTGTTGGATGTAAATCCAACGCCTTCTTAGGCTTCGACCTACTGGCCCACATGTCAGCCAATGCATTTGTTTTTTTAGTCCATTTGGTGGGCTGGGTGAAACAATGATGTAGCATCTATGCAGCCCGTTTAAATCCCATTTGCATTTTTCTCGAAATCCGCGGACTTGCTGGGCTGGGTTAAAATATCATGTTGGGCTAGACGGAGAAATGTTATAAAAACATAAACACATGATTGCACGTCAGTAAAATCTTTGCAAGCTTATGTACGCAATCACTAGGAGTTAACTTGGCAAGTTATATATAAACAATTATTATTATTATTTTGTAAGAACTTTCAACTTACGAAATAAAATATCATTTTAATTTGATGAGTTAATAGTACGTGGGGTATTATTATTTTTTAGGCTAGACGTGGGACAGTTGAGTTGGTTCTAGGGGAAAGTACTGGGAGAAAACTCAGTTTACATCGAAAAAGAAAGTGGGAGAAAATTCAGAGACCTGCTGGGTCCACCTGAGGAGAGGAATATGTTGGGAGGAAGGAGATTCAAAGCACGGCAGCCGAGTGAACTAGTTTTTTTTATGGACAAGTGAACTAGTTTACATACATTAGCAAATAGCCACTAAAAAAAGCAATCAGGTTAATGGGTTATTAAAAGAAATATTTCGGACAAAACAGATAATTATGACACATAGGCTAATGCATGAAACACTCAGATGATAAAGGTGCTTATAAACAGATAAAGTACAACATCTAGACCTTCCTGGCACGCTTGATCATGACACTGCGGTTGTCCGTGTACTCGTCGGTTACGGGAAGCAGACACGCCCTCATGTCCAAGATCTTCATGTACATGTCGTAGCATGCGTATGTGTCCTTGGACGCATAGGTTATGTAGGCTAGATTCAGAGGTACCTCCCACGTGTTCAGGTCATCTTCTTTCATGTTGGCGTATCAGGGGTCGATGATGGTCTCAGCGAGGTCAACCACAGAGTCCTTCTCCTGCCCGTTGCTGATGATCTTGTATTGCTTCTGGATGTCGACAAGCTTGTTGCACCAGATGGCCGAATCGTCGCGTTCTTCCTTCTCTCCACCGTAGCGAAGGTGCAATAGGCGCTGCCGATGAAACGGGCGAATGCTCCAGAACCTGGTGCAGCCATAGGACTGAGGCGAGGTAGAGCTTCGTCGAGTCCGTGTCGTTGGTGTACATCACATTCAACTTGGTGCAGCCATAGGACTGAACGGCGAACTAACTCCTTGCTAAAGTCCATATCCAACAGGCTCACCCCTCGGATCGCCATTGGAGTCTCTTCGAGTGAACGAGTGTGTAGGCGGCGGCAACAGTTTGTTTTTCAGCTCTTGGGGAACTGGATTCAACAGTAAGTTGAGTGTGTACAGACGACAACAGTTACTAGCCCTCCCTCGTCCGCTACATGCCCGGCAGAAGATGCACCCTCAGCGCATTCAAATGCCTCCACTAAGAAACCTACTCCAGCCACACGTCGGTTCACGAGCGGGTCTTTATTGGTACTGTAATAACAGGAGTGAGTGGTCACTTTACTTAAATTTAATTAGCTTTAATAGAAATCTATACTTAAAACAAGCAATGCATTGGCTCGTTCTATCAGTGCCACGGGATCAACATGCACAACAATTAGAATTATTATTCTCAGGACGCACACGATCAGCACATTTGTCGCACTTTCACAAAGATAATACTACCAAGTTTGAATTGTTTGTTATGGTTGTTGTCCTCTGCATCATCATGCCGTGTTTCCCAGCTTCCAAGATTCAGAACCAACAAATAAGATCCAAATAATAAGTACAACAAAGATGCCTACACATCTCATTGATTCCCAGCTTGCAAGATTCAGAACCAACAAATAAGATCCAAATAATAACTACAACAAAGATGCCTACATGTCTCATTGATTCCCAGCTTGCAAGATTCAGAATCAACAAATAAGATTCAAATAATAAGTACAACAAAGATGCCTACGCATCTCACTGATTCCCAGATTGCAAGATTCAGAACCAACCCATTAGAGCCTTTTGATAAAGTGAATATCGGGATTAAATCCATCTTGGCTAGCCATGTCATACAATCGAAGAACTTGGCGAATGCTCTTGACCGTCACAACATCTGTAGTAGAGTATTCCTGTTTGCACAGCATGTTTGCATAGCACAAACAAGGAGACAAGAGAGCATGATTTCGCTTTAGTTGAATCATTTTGTGCAGTTCCACCAAAATTGAGATATGTTGCTCTTGACAGTCACAACATCTGTAGTAGAGTATTCCTGTTTGCACAGCATGTTTGCATAGAACAAACAAGGAGACAGGAGAGCATGGTTTCACTTTAGTTTAACCATTTTGTGTAGTTCCACCAAAATTAAGAGATGTTGCCCACGTGACATTTTAGTTGAACTGTACAAGACACTCATTCCAAAAAAAAGTGTTTTGTGCAGTTCACCAAAAGGTCACAATAGCAACAAGGTGAAATGGATATCCCTATCTGCACAAAATGATAGAAAGTAAACAGTTGCTGGTCAATAAGAATATACGAAACATATACAAAATGAAAAGAAGCATCTTAATTTATGTTCACGGCAATCACGCAAGGACAGTAGAAATTTTAAAATGTCAGCAATGCTTCATGTTACCAGAAGCATTACGATCAACAATGAGATTCCTCAGATATTGGATTACTTTAATGGTGGCATTGCTTGTTTACTAGACACAGTAAATCAACAGCAGCTAAAGAGTTGGTTTAAGGGCATGGGACCGTGGGGACACCAGGACACTCAGCAGCATAAAGGAGCAACTTACTTATCATACCGGGGAAAACAGCAGGAGTGCCATTTGTAACACAGTTTAATTGCATCTTATCACTGGAGGCATTAGATTAACAATAACACTAGTTAGACATGTCCCTAAGGTAAGAGTGTGATCGCTTCATTTTACATGCGCCCTTACAGCAAAAGGTTGGTTTACCCGCAAAAAAAACAACAAAAGGTTGGTATAAGGACATGCGACAGTGGACGCATCAGCACAATGTACCTACAAGGAGGCATAAAGTGGTGATGCCGAGCTTGTTCACGCTATGTGAGGGCAGCAAACCTAATCCTGGAGACCTTTTACTATGTGAAGGCAGCAAATCTAATCCTGGAGGCCTTTTACTATGTGAGGGCAGCAAATCTAATCCTGAGACCTTTTACTATGTGAGGGCAGCAAATCTAATCCTGAGACCTTTTACTATGTGAGGGCAGCAAATCTAATCCTGAGACCTTTTACTATGTGAGGGCAGCAAATCTAATCCTGGAGACCTTTTACTATGTGATGGCAGCAAATCTAATCCTGGACATACTCTGTTGACTTGTCCACCAGCCGCCACTTTCTATCCTTTTTTCAACCAATAATAGATCTGTTCCTTATCCAGTTTGTACTGCGTTTTCCCATTATTTCCCTTTTCAACCAAGAGACCGGTTGGGTATCCGGTCTCTACTACTTTCACCATATTATTTCCCCTTTGAATCAAGTCCTAGATTCATGCTACAACTTTCCCCCCTTTCTTTGTTGTTTGAACAAAGCCCTAGATTCGAATGCATGAAGTAGCTTTACCTCTAATAATACTAAAAATTTAGGTGGCTTTGGAAGAGCTGATGGGAGTAGAAAAAGATGCACATGCAGACACGTGAGGAGCTAGGGCAGTAGAGTAAGGCCGCTTTCGAAGAACTTATACCTGAGGGTCGCCGGGATGTCGACGGCAGCAGGTCAGATCTGCAGACAATACGGCAGGGAGGAAGAAGGGTCGGAGGACCTCCCGAACCGGCGCTGTGTTAGAGAGAACGGCACGGGCAGAGGATCGGGCCCCTCCGGCAGCTGTGGGTTTCCTCCCTCGACGGTGATAACCGCGTGAATGATGCACCTTTTAGTCCTCTACACACACCGGTCGAAGGGATCCGGCCGGATCTGTGACCAGCGGTGAGCAAAGAGAAAATGTCGCTACCACTGTCTTGTTTATATCTGGAGAGGATGAGAGAATGAAGAGAGCAACCCTAGTAAAGCGAGCGCTCAGGCCCCTGCATCCATATATAGTGGAGTGATTATCTTTTTTCTCTCCACAACAAGCGTTTCAATTTGTGTACGTGGCATCAAAGAAAAGAAACTCTCTATTTAAGGTGACTACTCTACGACTCCTACTTACTACTACTATAGTACTACCTCCATCCTGGTTTATAGGTCCCTTTTATAGTTTGTGCCAAATTTTGACTAAATATTTAACTAACAAAATGTTAATGCATGTCAAGAAAAATTATCTCATTGGATTCGTATTTGAACATAGTTTTGAAAAATATAATGTTTGGTGAGATGCATGAACATTTTCTTAGTTTAATCTATGGTCAAAATTTGGCACGAAATACAATGGGGACCAATAAACCCGGACAGAGGTAGTATTGTTCACTTGTGCTCCTCGCCCCTCCATTCATTGAACAACTCCATGGGTGAATAAACATATAGTAAGTATTGTATTTATATAGAATGAACAAGCTCGAACTTCGTGTAGTTAAAAGTTGAGGGCGGGGCTTTTCCCAGGCAGTACGGCAGTTTTCGGGTAGGCAGTTTGACAGAGAGGCGAGGAGGGTGAGCGAGTGGGGCTGTGCGATTTGACGGCGCGTTACTGCTGGAAAGACTTGTGATATGACCACTCACTATAGTCATGAATTACTGGCGCTCCGACCGGGGTGATGCCCCCCTTCCGTTCCGCGCTCTAATCTAGTGCATGACACGTCGACCCGGATGCTGGCTCTCCCACATGTCGGAGTAGTAAGAAGGAGCAAAGAATGATGTGGTATATACTAGTACTATACTACTCCCTCCGTTCCTAAATATAAGTCTTTGGAGAGATTTCACTATGGACGACATGCGGAGAAAAATGAGTGAATCTACACATAAAATGCATCTATATACATCTGTATGTGGTCCACAGTGAAATATCTACGAAGACTTATATTTAGGAATGGAGGGAGTACTACTCAGGTCGGAGGAGTGCGAACCAAGGCAGCCCAGTGAACCAGCCGTGCGAACCACGGTAGCCCAGTGAACCAGCAGTAGAAAACAATAATGTGGTGATATGGCCATAAAAACAATGTGCTACGGTCCACACTGTAGCATGTACAGTAACACTCCTCTTTGTTTGGATCCCTAAGTTAGAGCTAGTTTGGGTTGAAATAGCCTCAAATTATCGAAACAAGAGGGGTTAGTTTGAGCTAGTTTGCTCTAACCTAGCTAAAAAAACTAGCCCGGTGGAGAGGTTCTAATTGGGTTAGTTATCCTGGACCCACCAAAAGAGAACTAAAAAAATCTCACCTGCCCGCACCAGATCGCTCCCCTAAAAAAATCTTACCTGCCCGCACCAGATCGCTCCCCCCCCTCTCGCACGACTCCTCTCTGTTCCCCATAGGGCCGCCCGCCCAAGCGCTGCTCGCCCTCTCTCTCTCCTCCGGCCACCCTCTCCTTCCGGCCTCCGCCGCCCTACTTCGGCCGCCCTCTCCCTCCGACCTTCGAAGGTCGCCCCGCTCCCCCTTCACCAGTCGTTTTTCTCCCTCTATCGTGCGCGACGGCGGCGCATCTACCAGGGAAGTCACAAGAGGGGTGAGTTTGTTTGTTCCTTCTCTGTCTCACGGCCATATCATTGATCTTGCTTGCTCTAGCGCTAATTCTGATTTGGAAAAGTAGATCCTGATCAAACTTGCTATAGATTTGTGGTGCACGCATGGAATTGTTTGATGCTGCTTGAGGAGGTAATAAATCTTTCTAGAGGCCCAAAGAATCAGGTCACCTTTCTAGGTATTTCAATTTCAGGCTTGCATTATTTGTAGAGGCCCAAAGATTCAGTTCACCTTTCTTGGTATTTCAATTTCAGGCTTGCATTGTTTCTAGAGGCCCAAAGATTCAGTTCACCTTTCTAGGTATTTGAGTTTCAGGCTTGCATTATTTCTAGAGGCCCAAAGATTCAGTTCACCTTTCTAGGTATTTCATTTTCAGGCTTGCATTATTTCTAGAGGCCCAAAGATTCAGTTCACCTTTCTAGGTATTTCAGTTTCAGGCTTGCATTATTTCTAGAGGCCCAAAGATTTAGTTCACCTTTCTAGGTATTTAAGTTTCAGGCTTGCATTATTTCTAGAGGCCCAAAGATTCAGTTCACCTTTCTAGGTATTTCAGTTTCAGGCTTGCATTATTTCTAGAGGCCCAAAGATTCAGTTCACCTTTCTAGGTATTTTAGTTACAAGCTTGCATTATTTATAGAGGCCCAAAGATTAAGTTCCCAGTCGGCAGCAAGCGGCCCTGCTACCCATGCCGGTGTCGACCTCAACTCGCAAGGGTCGGCGTCGGAGGGCTTCCCGGGGCTTGTGCTCTACAGAGCCTTCCTCCAGAGCGACGATGGCGAGCTCCTCCCTCAGTGCGTGAGGGGCTCCGGGCTCCCTCCCTATCATGAACAACTTCCGTGATGAGTTAGCTCATTCTTTGTTTCATGAAGTGTTTTTTTTTATTTTGTGAAGCTTGATTGAAGACTTGTATGTTTAAGTGGGATATCTCATTTGTATGGACAAAGTAAAAATTATCATGTTTTGCATGCTTGATTGTATAGATGGTTCGTTTATGTCAATTGTGAGCGGGAGGAGGCCACAGAAGAGCCGGCCACACCAAGAGGGTGCTTGGATCCAAGGGACTTATTTTAGTCTGACTAAAAATAGGGTCCAAAGTAGTCAAATGATTGAGATAGAGCATTTATTGTCAATCTAACCCTGCCATCCATACACCTCTTTGGTTTAGAGTTAGTTCAGGGTTAGAATCTAACTCTAACCTCTAACTGGGTTAGAGTTCTCCTCGTCTCGGTTCATCGCCATCATACTTTCCCCATTCCTGTGTTTTCAGTATCCTGTGAATCAAAGAGGCCCTTTGTCGGTGTCAAAACCGGCGGATCTCGGGTAGGGGGTCCCGAACTGTGCGTCTAGGCGGATGGTAATAGGAGACAAGGGACACGATGTTTTTACCCAGGTTCGGGCCCTCTCGATGGAGGTAAAACCCTACTCCTGCTTGATTAATATTGATGATATGGGTAGTACAAGAGTAGATCTACCATGAGATCGGAGTGGCTAAACCCTAGAAGCTAGCCTATGGTATGATTGTTGTTCGTCCTATGGACTAAAACTCTCCGGTTTATATAGACACCGAAGAGGGCTAGGGTTACACAGAGTCGGTTACAATGGGAGGAGATCTTAATATCGTATCGCCAAGCTTGCCTTCCACGCCAAGGAAAGTTCCATCCAAACACGGGACGGAGTCTTCAATCTTGTATCTTCATAGTCCGGGAGTCCGACCAAAGGTCTTAGTCCGGCCATCCGGACACCCCCTAATCCAGGACTCCCTCAGTAGCCCCTGAACTAGGCTTCAATGACGACGAGTCCAGCACGCAAGTTGTCTTTGGCATTGCAAGGCGGGTTCCTCCTCCGAATACTTCATAGAAGATGTCGAACACCAAGATAGTGTCCGGCTCTGCAAAATTAGTTCTACATGCCGCCATAGAGAGAATAACATTTGCACCAATCTAATCTGCTGACGTATTCTGCAGCGTGACATCACGCCATGACCAGGCTTTTATTCATTTTACTGTTCCACCTCAGCGCGTTTAGCGAGGCGGTTTCCTTGGCACGTCTTGTCAAAGCAGAGATCGTGTCCCCTTATTCCGGGATTCTCATCAATACGGGCGTGGGTAACCCAACCGCGCCACTAACCGCGGCGCTTGGGAGATAAGCGAGTTTTATTAGGCTGGTGGGGGCTCGTAGTTTTGGCCGCCCATATAAGAGGATAAGAATCCGCCCTTTCCATTCACGCCTTCTTCCTCTTCTGCTTATTCATCCCTGCGCGCTCGAGCTCCAGCGCCTAAGCCCGCACTTCCCACCTCAACCTTCTCCAACCATGTCCGGAGCGGGAGGTAGATGGATGGCCTCCTCCGTCACGGAGGGGCAAATCAAAAAGCTGAGGAAGGCCCGATATTTGTCTGACGACATCACGCACCGGCTTCCGGATGTGGGGCAACTCATCCCCACCCCCAGGCCCCATGAGAGGGTTGTTTTTCTTCCCCGTTTCCTCCGCGGACTGGGCTTTCCTCTTCACCCGTTCGTCCGAGGGCTCATGTTCTACTACGGCCTGGACTTCCACGATTTGGCCCCGAACTTTATCCTCAACATCTCGGCGTTCATCGTCGTGTGCTAGGCCTTCCTCTGCATCCAGCCCCACTTCGGCTTATGGCTGAAGACTTTCAATGTCAAGCCGAAAGTGGTGAGCAGCCGCCAAGCGGAGTGCGGAGGTGCCATGGTGGGCCAGATGGCCAACATCCTATGGCTCGAGGGCTCCTTCATCGAGACAATAAAAGGATGGCAATCGGGGTGGTTCTACATCACCGAGCCACGCGACCCCAAATGGGAAGCGGCCCCCGAATTCCGATCTGGTTTTCCCACACGGCTCACCTCCTGGAAAGAGACGGGCCTAACGTGGGGAGATTCGAAAGAGCTGACCGGACTCCAAACCTGCGTCAAAAAGCTGGTGAGCAAGAACCTCAAGCTCATCAACGTAGTCCAGGTCATGCTTATCCGCCGGGTCCTCCCATGCCAACAACGGGCCTTCAAATTGTGGGAGTTTGATCCGGCACAACACCCAACCTTGAGCGGGCTCTTCGACACCACGTACAAAGATGCCTGGAAGGTGCTGTTCAAGGGTGCCGAGGCCCCCGCGTCCGCTACCGAGGATCGCGGATTCAGCTCGCGGCGCCAGGCCAACGAGGTAAGCTATTCTACCCTTTACGGGACTTTTTGTCTTTCATAGTTTGACTCTATGCGGGATCTAAAGTCCCCTACCTTTGACAGGACTGGCTGAAGAAGTCCAGGCAGGTTATCTGTCCGGCTCCCCTACCAGAAGACCCAGCGGACGCCCTATTGACAGGGCTGCTGGTTCCGGCACCCCACGTGGTGCCGGAAAAGAAGGCCAAGAATAAGGCCATGGGGACCCGAAAGAGTTCCCGGCGCCTGGCGGTGTCAGATTCGCCTGACAACCCCGACGCACCCTCCGCCTCCGAAGACGAGGAGGAGGAAGAAGAAGAAGATGCCTCTCCCCATCCAACGGGGGGAGGAAATAAAAGAAAGGTCGCCCCAACTGGGGAAGCCGGAGGGTCCAAGAAGGGGAAGACCCTTCTGCCGGACTACGCCCCCAATGCCGAAGACGGCGGGGAGGAATGGCCATCTACGGTCAAGCCCCTGGCAAAATCGTAAGTGTCCGGCTGCCCGAATGACTTATTGCACTCCTCTATTATTTGATAGCTTCTGACGCCGAATTTAATTATGTAGTCCGCCCAGAGCTCAGCTCGGTGATTCGTCGAGCGGCTCCCTGAATTCGTTGGATGTGAATAGCGCTTCACTTCTGACGGCCTCCTCCCCGCTCCCTGCGGACGACGCCGAGGTGGGCTCCCGAAGGGACTAAATCAGGAGGAGGTGGTCCTGGAGGCGCCGCAAGGCGATCTCCCGGACTCCAGGCCCGAAGGGGGTAAAGCCCTGGAGGGATCTAAGTCCGGCCCCGGGCCGGACACTGCTCCGGAACCATCAATGGTTCCAGAGTCCGACAGGCGGCGCCTTCATAAGAAGGGCAAGCCTACGACGCCGGCGACCCCCGTCCATCAGGAGGCGCCGGACAATTTGTTGGAGGTGCTTAACGGCGCCTCCATCGACGAGGAACACCGCACTATTATGCGTGCGGTGATCCAGAAGGTTCAGTCCGCCAAGAGCGGGCTGACGGAAGCCTGTACAAGCCTGTTAACGGGCTTTGAGGTATGTGTTCAAAAACATATAAAAATGTTACCGCATAGACAGTAGCCCCTGATGCTCAGTTCGGTGTTCGGAAAGAAAAGCCGAGATGAGGATCTAAAAAGATATACGCAGGAGTCTAATAGAAATGTGTCAATATGGGAATGCAGGCTGCGCTGCTGACCTCTGCCGCACTGACTGCGGAGGTCAATGCATTGAAGGAAAGCCTCGAGCGGTCCGAGAGCGAGCTCGGCCGTGCCAAGAAGCAGCTCGAGGATAAAGAGGGTACATAGTACCTCCTGTAAATGTATATAGAAATAATTGGTTGCAAATAATAACAGGACCAACGTAAATGTTGTATGAGCCACGACCGAGGTGGCGACCCTGAAGGAGGCGGTCTCCAAGGCCGAAAAGAGTGTGGCCTTGGAGCGCACCGAGCGAGAGAAGCAGGAGGCGCAGGTGGCGGAGGTGCGGCAAGAGCTCCAGGCTCTCGTGGAAAAACACGAGGGTTTGTAGCGTGACTCGGAGACTCGAGAGTCCGAGCTCGCCTTGGCTCTTGAGAGTGCCAAGACTGCTAAGGCCAAAGCCCAGAAGGCCCTCCAGGAGATCGAGGCAATGAAGAAGATAGCGGCGGGTAAGGCATTCTTTATGCAAAGCAAGAATATAAAAGTTAATTATCTTCTACTTACCCGAATCCGGAGCTCTCCAGGAGCGTTCACCGATCTGCCCTGTAGTGTGTCTGATGCCGCCGCATACTACCGAGCCGAAGAGGGGAGCTCGACGGAAAAAGTGTTCTGGTCTCAGTATGCTGAGGCCGAACATCCGGTGCCCCTGAGCGACCAGCTGAAGCAGCTAGTCGAGCTCCACAAGGTGGCCAAACAGGCCATGAAGGGCCTCATAGCTCGGCTGTGGCCTGGAGAAGTCATGCCTGGGAGCTACTTCGGTCTGGTGCGGCGGCTGGTGGACGCGTGTCCGTGGATTGAGGTCGTCAAGCGCTCCGTTTGTATTGAAGGTGCCCGTCGGGCCCTTGCCCGTGCTAAGGTGCACTGGGGCAAGCTAGACGCGGAGAAGCTTTTGACGGACGCGCCACCGCCGGGCAAGGAGTATCATACGCCCGAGATGTATTATAATGGCGTTCTGAAGGGTGCCCGCCATATAGCGGATGAGTGCTCCAAAGATGTAATTTTTGAGTAGACTCGCATTTGTTATCCTGTACGCTGAAACTTTGTTCATATGCGTTAAGCAACGCTTGTTAATTTAAAATATTACCTTCTGTGCGGCTGTTTATCAAATCTGAGAGATGCAAGTCGTCGGCTTTGACCCCCATGCCACGAGTGCTGGGGTGTTCGGGATAAACCTGAGCGCTCTTGTTCCCATTCTTGGGTCCATCTAGGGAGGCGTTGAGCACAACGAACCAGGCTGTCGGACTTATAATGCTTTATCACTCTCACTTAGCCATAGAATTCTATAATTTTAAATTTCGGCGAAGCCCCTAGTATTCGGAAGACCGAGTTCAGGGCGCTATCCACGCCTAGGCCGGATAAGTCCGGTTCCTCGCTCGAAGCGGCATAAGTCTTTAAGGACTCGAAAAAACCTCGCGAACAGCGACCGGTCTCTCGCACTATCATGACAGTCAGTTTTAGCTTTCTCTACTGAGGTGTTAACCCAGCTCAACTGGGGCAATATCGCAGTAGTTCCCCCAGCGCTACCTTAGCCAACAATGCGGAACGTAAGGTACGAAAACATGGGAACCGGGCAAACCCAACTATTGACCAAAGACATGATTCGGAGCCGATGCATAGTGCCGCACTCATGAGAGTGTTTGGTCTTCTCACACCATGTTATGGGGTGTTGTAAGCCCCTGGTGTATTGTCCCTACCAAAGTGTACGGTTGCAGAATGTCATGACTGAACATATTTGTATATAAAAAATAGATAAGTACAATAATAGATAAGAGCTATATATTGTTTATTAAAAAAGGGCTGCTGCGAAAGCAGAATGATACAAGAAGTGCGGTAAGAAAGAGATGGGAGTATTTCACATGTTCCCCTCTAGGGGCAAGCTGCGGGATTGTAAGTAAAATAGGTATTAAACTCGTTATAGAGACCACTTGGACGTTTGACGTGGCTTGCTCTCTCCCTGGCTGTTGCATCGTGGGTTCGGCGAGTGTATTGCCGGACAGGCCTTCCGAATAGTTGGGTCCTGAAAGTGTGTAAAAAGGAAAACGGCGAAATAGGGAGCCCCTTAGTGCGGTTGAGCCACATTCTGGGCGTGCCGTAGTTGTGCCCCTCCCCTTATGCCCATGGTATCTCTAAGGCGTAATTATGTACGCGTGGTACCAGTATCGCCATTTGGCGGGGGCTGGGGTTGGGGCCGCGCTTCTATGCTTGCTCGGAACGTGCCAGCCGGATTTGTTGTAGGTTACTTCAGGCTCGCTTGACGTTGTCCGGACGTTTGACGCCTGGATTGGAGAACTGCCTTGAGAGGCTACTCTGTACTTCTGCCGCCAGGGCCGCCGTGTGCTCCTCCGTTCGGAGAGAGCGTTCGGTGTTTCCGTTTACCGTGATGACTCCGCAAGGTCCTGGCATCTTGAGCTTGAGATATGCGTAGTGCGGCACCGCATTGAATTTTGCAAATGCGGTTCGTCCAAGCAGGGCGTGATAGCCGCTGCGGAATGGGACTATGTCGAAGATTAACTCCTCGCTCCAGAAGTTATCCGGGGATCCGAAGACCACTTCGAGTGTAACCGAGCCTGTACAGCTGGCCTCTACACCTGGTATGACGCCTTTGAAGGTTTTCTTTGTGGGTTTAATCCTTGAAGGATTGATGCCCATTTTTCGCACTGTGTCCTGGTAAAGCAGGTTCAGGCTACTGCCGCCGTCCATTAGGACTCTGGTAAGGTGAAATCTGTCGATAATTGGGTCTAGGACCAATGCGGCGAATCCGCCATGACGGATGCTGGTGGGATGGTCCCTTCGATCGAAGGTGATCAGGCAGGAGGACCATGGGTTGAACTTTGGGGCGACTGGCTCCAACGCATAGACGTCCTTGAGAGCACGCTTCCGCTCCCTTATGGGGATGTGGGTTGCGTATATCATGTTCACCATTCAAACTTGCGGGGGAAATCCCTTCTGTCCTTTGTTGTTCGGCGGCCAGGGGCCCTCCTCGTCATCACTAGGTAGCCCCTTGTCTCTGGTTTCGGCACTTAACTTGCCTGCCTGCTTGAACACCCAAAAATCCCTGTTGGTGTGATTGGCTGGCTGTTCGGGGGTGCCGTGTATCTAGCACGAGCGATCGAGTATCCGATCTAAGCTGGATGGGCCCGGAGGGTTTCTTTTGAATGGCTTCTTCCGCTGACCCGGTTTATAGTCTCTGAATCCGGCATTGACTACCGTATCTTCAGTATTGTCACCGTTAATGCGGCGCTTATGCTTGTTGCGACATGACCTGTCGTTGTTGTCCTTGGTATCCGAATTGCCGGGGCTCTTGGTTATGTTATTGCTACGAGCTAGCCAGGTGTCTTATCCCGCACAAAAGCGGGTCATGAGTGTCGTGAGGGCTGCCATAGATTTCGGCTTTTCCTGTCGTAGGTGCCGGGCAAGCCATTCGTCTCGGATGTTGTGCCTGAAGGCTGCAAGGGCCTCGGCATCCGGACAGTCAACTATTTGGTTTTTCTTGGTTAGGAACCGTGTCCAAAATTGTCTGGCCGATTCCTCTGGCTGCTGGATTATGTGGCTTAGGTCATCGGCGTCTGGTGGTCGCACATAAGTGCCCTGGAAGTTGTCAAGGAATGCGGATTCCAAGTCCTCCCAACAACTAATTGACTCTACTGGCAGGCTGTTAAGCCAATGCCGAGCTGGTCCTTTAAGCTTGAGCAGGAGGTATTTGATGGCATGTAGATCATCACCACGGGCCATGTGGATATGAAGGAGATAATCCTTGATCCATACCGCAGGATCTGTTGTGCCATCGTATGATTCAAATTTTACGGGTTTGAAGCCCTCGGGGATTTGATGATCCATTACTTCGTCTGTGAAGCATAGTGGGTGTGCGGTGCCCCTGTACTGGGCTATATCACGACGCAGCTCAGATGAGCTTGGTCATGTTCGGCGTGACGGTTAGCGTCACGTGAAGCGGGGCGCCCATGCGATCCGTAGATCAATCTTGTTTGCCCTGCCTTATTCTCCAAGATGTCTTGCAGGTCTGTTGCATCTCCCCGTACTCTGGTATGTTTTGAGCGGTGCCGGGGTGCGGCTTGGGTCGAGGGCCCGAAGGCCTCTCTATTGCGGCCACGGGGTGGCCGGTCGGGCGCATCGTACACTGGTGATGTAGGTTTAGTTGCTTCCTCCTCAAGTTGGGGTAGCAGCATGCGCTTAGGGTAGCTCTTGGATGGGGCGTTCTAGTTTATACTCTTCGGCCGCCAGGACTTGGGTCCATCTGTCGGCTAGCAAGTCTTGGTCAGCTCTAAGCTGCTGTTGTTTCTTCTTGAGGCTGCTTGCCGTGGCCACAAGCCTGCGTTTGAAACGCTCTTGTTTGACGGGATCCTCTGGCACGACGAATTCGTCGTCATCGAGGCTTGCCTCGTCTTCGGAGGGAGGCATATAATTGTCGCCCTCAACCTCTTTGTCGACTGCTCTCTCATGAGGGCTGGCTCCTTCGTCCTCCTGCACTCAATCCTGCTGGAGGGGGGTGTCTTCGGCACTGTCCGGCGTGTTGTTATCTCCGGTGCCAGAATCGCCGTTTTTGCTTTGGCGGGACTTAGAGCGGCGCCGCTGACGTCGGCGCTTGGGTTGCTTCTTGGAGGGATCATCCTCCGTTTTCTCCTCGCCATCCCCCGCTTTAGGGGTGTCCACCATGTATATGTCATATGACGAGGTGGCTTTCCAGTTCCCTATAGGTGCTAGTTCTTGATCGTCTCCTTCATCGGCGTCCATGCCGTTGATGTCTTCAGAATCAAAGTCGAGCATGTCGATTAAATCATCGACAGTGGCTACGAAGTGGTGGTGGGTGGGCTTCGAATTTCTTCGTCGTCCGCATCCCAACCGTGTTGGCCGTAGTTCGGCCAGGGCTCTCCTGACAAAGAGAGGGACTTTAATGAATTCAGGATATCGCCAAAAGGCGAGTGCTGAAAGACGTCCGCAGCGGTGAACTCCATGACCGGAGCCCAATCGGGCTTAATCGGAAGAGGTGCGGGATCTACGGAGTCCGGATCGGAGTCCGGCACCTTGGAGTCACGGGCCTTGCGAAGGACTAGGCTGGTATCCGGCTCTATTGCCGTAGAGGTTGCAGCTTCCGGGGCGGCGTCCAGCCGTCCGTCCCCGACTAGCGCAGTGGGCTCCGAGCTAATGGTCGGAGCGGACACCTGAGCGACGCTCTGGGCGTTGTCCGATGGCAGAGCTAAATCATGCCCATCGTGACAGTGCGGCGCGCCCGGTTGTGGCTCGAATCCGTCGAAGATCAAGTCCCCGCGGATGTCGGCCGTGTAGTTTAAGCTTCCAAACCTGACCTGATGGCCAGGAGCGTAGCTTTCGATCTGCTCTAGATGGCCAAACGAGTTGGCCCGCAGTGCGAAGCCGCCGGATACGAAGATCTGTCCAGGGAGGAAAGTCTCATCCCGGACCGCATTGCGATTGACGATCGAAGAAGCCATCGGGCCTAAAGGCGATGACACAGAGGAACTCTCAATGAAAGCACCAATGTCGGTGTCAAAACCGGCGGATCTCGGGTAGGGGGGTCCCGAACTGTGCGTCTAGGCGGATGGTAACAGAAGACAAGGGACACGATGTTTTTACCCAGGTTCGGGCCCTCTCGATGGAGGTAAAACCCTACTCCTGCTTGATTAATATTGATGATATGGGTAATACAAGAGTAGATCTACCACGAGATCGGAGTGGCTAAACCCTAGAAGCTAGCCTATGGTATGATTGTTGTTCATCCTATGGACTAAAACTCTTTGGTTTATATAGACACCGAAGAGGGCTAGGGTTACACAGAGTCGGTTACAATGGGAGGAGATCTTCATATCGTATCGCCAAGCTTGCCTTCCACGCCAAGGAAAGTTCCATCCGGACACGGGACGGAGTCTTCAATCTTGTATCTTCATAGTCCGGGAGTCCGGCCAAAGGTCTTAGTCCGGCCATCCGAACACCCCCTAATCCAGGAATCCCTCACCCTTTTTTCGGGAAAAATCAAAGAGGCCCTTAGACTTGTTTAGGTCCGGTCATTTTTTATAAATGTTTTATGTCCAAAATTTAATGAATGTGCTCCAGTTTGCACGAAAATAATCTGGTTTCATGTAGTAATTCATTGATTTATTTATTCTTCTGCGGGGGGTTTGCATGTAATTCGTGAGGTCTGAAATGTAAAGTACCCTGGCATATGCTCCGAGTCGTGCATGCACTACGACCCAGATGCTCTATGTCCCACATGTCGGTGAATGGGAGCACGTGGAAATAGCCTAGGAGTACATATAGGAGGATAAATGCGTGAAAAATATGTATTGTGAAGCGTAGCCACGGTTCAAAAAGTAGACCTAAAGTGATGACAGCTATAGGTCGCACGCACCCAACTAGTGGTACTAGACATACGACTAATTTTTCCCTCAAAAAAAAGAGGCATGAGTGCTCAGTACTCCTATTCTATAAACACGAGTCCCATCTGACAACAGCATCCGTGATATAGCTAGCCCTCCTCCCTCGTTTCTCTCTTCTACTCTCTAAGAGCATGGTTAATAATATAGCCAGCTGCTGGCTATATGATGTTGCCATGTCACATATAGTCAAGTTTATAGCCAACAAGTACAATAGCTAGATATAAATATGCACATATAGCCAGAATTCGTCGACCTGCATTTATTTACTTGCTGGAATCTTTAGAAAGACTTATATTTGGGAACGGAGGGAGTACTATACTAATAAAACATTAAGGCCACGAGGCGATACAGTGCTGGTTACAGGAGGCAAGAAGAAGAGATGCATCCATCGATGATGTCCACCTCCTCGACTCAGAGCGCCGGCCCACCGAACGGCGCCAAAGTAGCAGCGGCTTTCGTGGCCAGGTCGATGTGCTTCTAAACAATGGCGTCCAAAGATTCCAGCCGCTGGAAGAAGGCCAACGTCTTTCTGTCCTCGCTTGCCTTGTAGTGGCCTATGTAGACGATTTCCTCGTAGACGTTGATGTGCAGGTCGATGATTTCTTGCATGGAGAGGCGCTGCGCAGCGAGCGCGGCCTCGAGGTGCACATTCTTCGTCGCGACCTCCGGCACCTACAGGGACACCAGGGCTTGAAAGAGTTCGTCACCATCTAGGTCGATGAGGGTGGCAGGCAATGAGGAGCCTGGGCGCACGGGCTGGAGCAGTACGGCAAGGTCATCCGCGCGCTTCTTGATGGCGGTGAACTTGCGGATGGAGTTGACCATCATGTCGTCCATGCGAGAGGCGAAGCCAGCGTCAGCGAGGGCTATGATGCTTGCGGTCGCCAGCACCGTCTGGAAACGCTGCACGGTCCGGGGCCGCAGGCCGGCGCCTTGGATGATTTGGCACAGCCGACTGCCGCTCGCGTCCATCGCCTCCATAGGTGCTTGTGGCTTCTGGTCACTTGGTCTTGGATTGGAGTGAGCAGTGTTGCGCAGAGACTTGGGAGTAGATGGATTGGAGTGGTGGGGCGCCATTATTATATGAGAGTCCAAACTCTATTGCATTCACATCGTGCTGGCTCTAGTCTGCTTCTCCAATTAATTCCCTCTGCATGTAATTGAGGATGCATCATTGACCGTTCAACGCCTCGGGAACCGCTACCCTCTTCCTCCTTGGCATTCTAGAACCTATGGACCCGTCGACGACGAGGTGCCTATGGTGACTTCATAAATTTCAAGATGATACTTAGTGTCGTGCGTGTGTGCGTTCATAGGGGTGAGTGTATGCGTGTGTATATGAGCGATTGCGTCTGTACTGTGTCAAAAAAAACAATGTAAATGCCTGTCAAAAAGAGACTAGTCAGTATACTCAATATTGTGCACCTCGGAGAGGAAAACGATAGAACTAGTACGTATTTATTTACGGTGCAGATTCACTCATTTTGCTCCATATGTACTCCGTCTTGGTGTAGTCTAGTCACTTGTTGAAATCTCTAGAAGGGCAAATACTCCTTTCTGGTTTACAGGGCTATACTAGCAAGTAGTTGTACGTACTAATACAGTAGTGGGCTCACATAGCAATTTTGTCTCATGCAAGAGCCTGGCTATATGCGTGCTCCAATTTTCGCAACTTCAACGTTCGGTTTGCGCTTGGCTCTTCGCCTCTTCGAGAAGACGAACAATGATGTTACTACTACTGCTTCTACAGTGTCGAATCCACTGTTGCATGTCCGTCCACCGCGAGCGGGACGGATAGCTTGTTGTAGAAGTACTACTAAGCAAAAGCCTGTCCTCATTTGCGAGCAACAGCGCGCATGGGCGAGGGAGAAGGCGTGTAGTAAAATCAAGCTTCTCCTCGTTCTACGAGTTCACGCGACACATCATAGCACTGGCCCCAAATGCTTGCCTCTAAACTTGGCTGAAAGACCCGCAGTGTACAATATATTTTTTGCAACCTCTAACATTTACCGACCACAAATTAAAATATATGTGGCCGTATGCATCATTCTGATGCAGAGGTCAGGGAGTCCCCCCTTTTCGAAAAAAAACAAATTAAAATATATATATTCCTGTCTTGACTAGATGAGCGTGCAAACTACAATCACCAGGGTGATAGGTAGGGCCAGAAGACTATTTTAATTTAAAAAAACTTTGAGACGGCCACATAGCATGGAGCCGACCCCAACGATTTTAAGCTTACAGGCACGGTACACGCTATCTAGACTACTCTACACATGAAACTGCCACGCGAGCGTCTGGGCTGCGCTTGGCTCTTCGCCTCTTCGGGAAGTCGAACAATGATGGTGTACTACTGCACTGGAGGAGTACTACAGTACACTTCTGGCCATCTGACACCGATTGAACTGTTGCATGTCCACCGCGTGCGGGAGGGAGAGCGTGTAGCGAAAGCTTCTCCTAGTCTTGCTAGCCACCATGCTCATGGGCGAGGGAGGGACGCTCCTGTCTTTGCGTGTATGACAGGTGGGCCCGACAGGTGTGTGGCCAACCTGTCATATAGCCAAAGGCAGGTGCAGTTAAGTCCGAGAGGGAGAGGATAATCAAACTTCTCGTTGATGTACGAGTTGACGCGACACATCAAAGCACTGCACTCGATATATTTCAATAATTTAGGGTTACCGATGCATTAATTACAACACATGCATGCATGTCGTGACTCCCCTTTTGATACTTGCATGTGTTGATTTAATGCACCTTGAAGTAGTACTCCCTCCGATTCCTTTTACTTTGCATATAACTTTTTCTTGTTTTTCTCAGATTAGTCTACACGTCCGCGTTGGTTTCCATCTGTGCCCTCGCTCGATTAGTTCTGCCCCCATTAATCGCGCCAGTTTCCAAAGCAGAAAATGGCTACAGGCAAACGCGTGCAGCGCCGGATGTGGCTTGACTGCCTGGGGAAGCCAACTCAAGCGAAAAGGAAGGAGGACCAGCCAACCATTGCATGCACATTTACTGTCGATATTTATGCAGCTTACTCATGCACAGGGGCAAATTTGTCCAGAAAACTCAAACTACTGCCTTCCTTGGTATGCAGGAGGACAGTTATGTGCAGAGTATAAAATATGTTATGGTAAAGCTTTGTAATGCCCCGGCCCAAGTGAGAGATGGTTGTACACGAGGAGGGCGAGATCATGCAGACGGAACAGCAACCGACGAGGGAGCTCACTAAGGTCTCGATGGACCTCACCGTGCTCCACTGCCCCTTGACGCCTCCAGTGTATGAGGTTCGAATACACCTCGTCCATTCGGCTGATTGAGCAAGGTGCAGGTTTCTTGATTGATGTGTTGTTCGATTGATTTCTGCAGTGCAAGGGAGGGCACCTAGCCTGCACAGACTGCCGCGTCGAGCGCCCCGAGAACCAGCGGCAGTGCCAGAAGTGCGAGCGCGGTGGTGGCTTCGACGTGCGGAACACGACGGTGGACGTCGTCGTTTCATCGCTGAGGGTGGAGTGCCCGCACGAAGGCTGTGGGCTCTACGTCACTTACCACAAGCTCGCTGATCACGAGAGCATGTGTCCGCTCGTGCCCTGCAAATGCCCTATGCCCGTCTGCGGCTATGAAGGCCCGCCACCGGCACTCTACCACCACATCAGCAACGCGCATCCCATGCCCGTGCACAGGATCCAGTACGGCAAGGTGCTCCAACTGCAAGTGCCACTGTCGGAGCCACGGCTCTTGCTGTTCGCGGAGGAGGACCGCCGCATGTTTTTCTTGGTCAGCGGTGTGCTCGACATCGGCGCGCCTATCGTCGTGTTGGTCGTCTGCATCAGAGCGGGGGCGTCCCCACTGCCGCACTACTGGGCAAAGTTGTGGGTGAACGGCCCGCCGGGGGAGCCCAAAGGCATGACCGACGCTGTCCAGGTGGAAATGAAGGTGACAAGCAACAAGAATCCCGGTGACATCGACGTGCAGGAGCTGACCTTCTTGACAGATCCGCCCAAGCTGCTGGCCGGGGCTAAGCTTGTGTCCCTCCACATTCAGATTGACAAGCTCACGTCCTAAATGTTTCGACAGTGCCTTCTGTTTATCTTAGTAATATGCTAATATAGGGATTACCTTGGTCTACTTTAGCTTAAGAAATGGTGGGTTTTGGTGGCGATGCAGCAATTACTTTGACATCAAATCAGTAATTTCCAACAGTCGAACGGATATTTTGTGTTTGTTGGATATAAAGTTCCTTTGGGTAAGAAGTACTACTTGTCATCAAAATGGATAAAAGGAGATGTATGTAGACGTATTTTAGTTCTAGATACGTCCCTTTTTATCCATTTTGATGACAAGCACTCCCTCCGCTCCACAATACATGCCTTCCATTTGTCAAAATATAGATGTATCTAGACATGTTTTAGTATTTAGGTACATCCATGATAGAGACAATCGGATGGTTGAGAACACTACAATTCGTAGCTACAGATGCGTGTGTGACTCCTAGATGCAGTGGCCGGGGGTCATCATCCTCCTTTCGAGAAAAAACAGACGCGTGTGTGAGAGGACGAGTGCGTGCGTGCACCTCTTCTCTTCCTGTATAACGTACTACTAAACTCGGAGTACAAGTTTTTGTGGGTGGCACGATGGTGCATGCGAGAAGTCCCGAGAGATGGGTTTAATGCGTCTGAAAAAAGGACTAGCCTAGAGCTCACCACGCGGGTATTTATAAATTTTGAGCTTGCGTCTCGTCACATTCCAAATTACTCCATGCTATATTACAGACCTGTTCACACCGATCACAACCTAAACGGTTTCCCACTTAGGAGCGTATTAGTACCACGCTATATTGAATTCCAAACCTGTTCACACCGATCACAACCTAAACGATTTCCCACTTAGGAGCGTATTAGTACTCGGTTATAAATACTAGTATGCCAAGATGACTGCACATTCCTCCTCAACTCCTCATCCACAAAAACAAACAAGTCATTCAGCATCCTTCCCTTGCGTTTGCCATGGCCAGCGTGAGTTCTGGGTCGAGAGAATGCCAGCAGGGAGAGGCGAGCATGGAAGCGGAAGCACGAGAGATGTCCCGCCTTGCTGCGAGAGCAGCCGACATGTCCCGCCACGTGGAAGTAGCAGCATAGAGGTCCCGCCGCGCCGCTGAAGCAGCACGGAGGTCCCGCCGCGCCGTTGATGCAGCAGACTGGTCCGGCCGCGCCGCGGAAGCAGCATAGATGTCCCACCGCGCAACGAATGCAGCGGAGATGTCCCGCCGCGCCGCGGCGGCCTGGGAAAATTTCTCGTGGGCAGGCGACGACTGTTACAGACGCATGCATGCGATCGTCCATAGCCAGATGGATTAGATCTCCGGCTTGGCTAGGTTGCAGGACGACGTGAAAGCCTCGTTTGAACAGGCTACCGGCGTCATCCGGCAACTAAGGGAGGGCAATGAGAGGCTCTGGGCCGAGCGCGACCTGCTGAGGGAGAAGACCGTGCGAAGTGTAGACCAGCAGGAGGTGACTAGTGCCTTGTTGAAGAGGACCGGCGTCATCGTCAAGAAACTTATGGACGAGAATGACATGCTCCGCAATGAGCGCCAAAGGCTGGTGGAGGAATCCGTGGATGTTCTCAAGCAGCATATTAAGGACACGAAAGACCTCATCGCCGCTCGCCGCGGAGACTAGTTCCCGCGGCCTGCAGCAACGCATCAAGAAAGTAGAGATCAGCGAGCCAGATCCTTGTCTTCCTTCTTCTTTTGCCCTTGTGTATTTCGAGCGTAGTCGCATGTGGCTTTTTTAATTATCTTTCTAATTATGTAAGACAATTAATCGTCCTTATCTTTCTGTGGAAGATCAATGTTGCAAGGCTGGAATGAAGAAAACTCTTGCTGTGGCGACCCTGGCGTTGCTGTTCTTCTAGTTGCTGCTAGGCTTCCTTCAGTTTTCTGGTTTATTTTGATGTAATAATCCGTTTAGGATGTGGATTGTGTCGTCGGTTGTGAAATGTTGGGTTCTAGTGCAGATGTTTGGCCTTTGTTGGCCTCTTGGGATGTTGCGATTTCAATCTGGTACTCCCTCCGTCTCATAATGTAAGACGTTTTTTGACACTATACTAGTGTCAAAAAGCGTCTTATATTATGGGACGGAGGGAGTAGCTTTTAGTCCTTCGTGTTAGGCTGGAGTTGTGCTGAACTTCTTGTGAATTGTGGTGGTTTTCAGTAATGAAAATCGGAAGGGGCAAGCCCTTCTTTGATCAAAAAAAATCGTCCTTATATATTCATCAGTCTTCCTATAAGTCGCAGTAGATGCTATATAGGTCCGTCGGATCTTACATCAAGATCCGTGCTGTCATATTTTCTTTTTTCTCTCTTAAATCTCAGTCGAGTGAGACATAGCCACGCCATTAAACAGAGGCTCGGGCGCCATTAATGGATACCTTGGGAGAGAGATGGACGGCAGATGGAGGTCAAAGGGCTCTCCTCCCGATAAGCACGCGCAGGGGTCTGATCGCACGCCTCTCGTACTCAAATAGCTACCCTGCATGGCGCCTCCTAGCTAATAAAAAATGGGGATGCGTGCCGGCACGTAAATGGTACTAGTAAGTAGAACGCCCACGGTTTCAATAATACTTGTGTTTCCGATTGTAACGTGACAACACTTGTTCCAAAATGACTTTGTTGATTGTTAATGCGTGCGCCTTCGCAAATCGGACTACAAATTTACCACAGCATGTTGGTGCCATGTCATGGCACCAAGCCAAGTTTCATTATTTTCATGCGTGTTTTGGATTTACAGGAATTAAAAAACTAAGTTTCTCAATGTTTCCAACCCAGCCACTACGCCCAGAATTCTGAATTTCATTCCCATTTCTTGCATGGAACCTAGAAATTTACCCGAGGACACACATGTGATTTTTCAACCAACTTTGGTGCACTGGAACATGTGCTTGTATTTCAAATTTGAATTATGCACACAAAGGTGACACGTTCCCTCCCAGAACCACGAGCCTTCTTGAGAGAAGCTCCGATTTGCAAGAAGCTTATACCAAAATTTGTTCCTATTCGGCCAATTTTTTTTACCACAGCATGGTACTACCATGACATGACACCATGCCAAGTTTCATGATTTTAAAACCAAGTTTCTCAATGTTCTTGACCGAGTCACGATTCCCAGATGTTTGAATCTTATTCTCATTTTTTGCATGGGAGTAGAAATTCACCCGAGGACACAAATGTGATTTTCAACCAACTTTGGTGCACGGGAGCACGTGCTTGTAGTTCAAATTTGAATTATGCACATTAAATGACCAAAAACTCAATAAATGTGTAAATAAGGCCAAACGAAGCCGGAATAATTCCAAAATTTAACAGGGCACTCGTGTAATTCTATGTTGCCTTTGTAAATAAACTCAAGGGGGACAACGTATATCATTTTGCACTCAAAGGTGACATGTTCCCTCTCAGAACCACGAGCCTTCTTGAGAGAAGCTTCGGTTTGCAAGAAGCTTATACCAAAATCTGTTCCTATTCGGCCATTTTTTTTACCACAACATGGTAGTACCATGACATGACATCCATGCCAAGTTTCATGATTTTCAGACGTGTTTTGGATTTACAAGAATTTTAAAACCAAGTTTCTCAATGTTCTCGGCCGAGCCATGATGCCCAGATGTTTTAATTTTATTCTCATTTCTTGCATGGGACCAAGAAATTCACCCGAGGACACAAATGTGATTTTTCAACCAACTTTGGTGCACGAGAGCATGTGCTTGTAGTTCAAATTTGACTTATGCACATTAAATGACCAGAAAATCAATTAATGTATAAAAAACGACAAACGAACCCGGAATAATTCCAAAATTTAACATGGCACTAATGTAGTTCTATGTTGCCTTTGTTAAGAAACTCAAGGGCGGGGGGTGGCACATTCCCTCTTAGAACCATGAGCTTCCAAATCGGCCCAATTTTTTACCACAACATGTTAGTGCCATGACATGACACCATGCCAAGTTTCATTACATGAATTTAAAATCTAAGCTTCTCGATGTTCTCGGCAGAGTCATGACGCCCAGATGTTTGAATTTCATTCTCATTTCTTCCATGGGACCTAGAAATTCAACCAAGGACACACATGTGATTTTTCAACCCACTTTGGTGCACCGGAGCATGTGCATGCAATTCATATTTAGATTATGCACATTAAAAGTCCAAAAACTCAATTTAATGTATAAAAAGGCCAAATGAACCCGAAATAATTCCAAAATTTAACAAGGCACTAATATAGTTCTATGTTGCCTCTGTAAATAAAATCAGGGGGGAGGCAGCGTATATCATTTCGCACACAAAGGTGACAGTTCCCTCTCGGAACCACGAGGCTTGTTGAGAGAATCTCCGGTTTTGCAAGAGGCTTATACCAAAACTTGTCCCAATTCAGCCAAAAATTATACGTATGAAAACAGGGTTTAGATTATCCCGAACATCTTGCTACCTAGACCAATAATGTACTATGATTTGAATTCAACATAAAATGGATACAGATATTTGAATTGGAGAGCGTATGGTACATGTAGTTCATAGTGAAATATGATTACTGCTATATGCATGTCTTTTTGTTATCAAGATAATATTTAAATTATTGTATAACTTGACAACAATCGTATTCAAATAAGGAAAATTGATTCAAATTTAGTCCATATGGTAGACGATAATATATATGTTCACATGGTGGAGTAAAATGTTCATATATGATGGAAGATCAAAATGTATGACTACATCAATTATAAACCGCAAGGTCACCTAATGATATATTCGAATTCAACATAACGTGGATTCAAAAATTGAAATTCGAGATCATGGCATCTGTAATCTTATAAAAAGGAACATTACTCTTTCTTTGGTGGGAATTGATTTGTTTTTTGTTGTTGTTGAGGGAAGTGCGAATCGATTTGGTACTGTGCAGGGTAATCATGTTCTCCTGATTTTTTTTACATTTTTCTTGTAGTTTTTCAATGGCATCTATAGCAATATAGTAAAAGGGGACATGACTCTCTTGTGTCTTGTATGATTTTTTTACACGTTAAGTTTGTTCTGCCGAACAAGTAATCTGCACCTTGTTATCCCGAAATTTTCAAGCTCGAGTATCTTTTGTCTCACCTGCTTTGAAACTCCCGCTTCTTCAACCCGCGTCGCGCCTTGTTATCCCGAAATTTGGACGCGCGCGAGAACTCCCTCATCCGAAATCGCTCCTGCATCCCAGACACGTGAAATCCCCCTTCTACCCCTCAGCCGGAAATGAAGCTCCATGTCGCGGTGTCAAAACCGGTGGGGGTATGCTGGTA
>NC_041393.1:489519936-489522734 GCF_002162155.2 Triticum dicoccoides
AGGCCGCCAAAACCCGCGAAACCCCACGCTCCTCCGTTGGCCTCCCGAACGCCGCCCAGCCGGAGACTCTTCCCCGACTATGTCATCCACCGCAACAGCTCGTCGTCCCTCATCCACCGCACCGGATGAGGAGACGTTGTCGATCTCGTCGTCCCGCCGGATCAGCCGCCCCATCCTCCACCTCCAAGGAGTTGCCCCGACATTCGCCTCGTCTATCGCGACACCTCAATCCCCACAGCACCGTCTTGACCTACCCCACCGAAACCACAACACCCTCACCAATTCCCCCGATGAAGCCGAGGCCAACTCGGCACCACCAAGGAGGTTCTGCACTCACCGCTGCATTTTATCTTTTATTCGATCTCACGGGGCTGTCGGTGCTCGATACCGAGCAGACATGGCGTCTCCATCGACGGCGCCGTTGCCGGCCACATCATCCATGGCGTCTCTCCCCCATGTCGTTGCTTCCTAGGCGGAGACTTCCACAACGGGACTAGCTGCAGCTGCTGCGGCTCTATTCTTGCTGTCGGTCGCGCTGCTGCACTGCTCCTGCTTTCGTTCGTGCTGCTGCTCTACTCTTGCTCTCGCTTACGTTGCTGCTGCTGCTGCACGACCTCCGGCAGCTACAGGAGTTGCTGCTTTAGCACTCGCTCGCGGTGCTACTGCACAACTTGCTCTCTGCTAGTGTGTTCCCTGCTCGAGCATCTGCTGATTTAGATCACTACTTCTCTGCTACTAGTGCTCGAACGCCCTAAACATCTATTGCAATGCTCTGTTACTAGTTCAATCAGTTTCGACAGTAAAGTTCAGTTTCGACTGTGAAGTTCATTTTCTTCAGTTAAGACCAAAGTGAACTGTACTTACAGCATCTGTCGGAGTGGCTGTGCCGCGGCTGATGCGTTTTACATATAGCACTTTTTGGTGATGTATTTTACATCATCTATTGCAGATGATATTAGGATCCCACTTCAGATTAAAGTTGTCTGTCTTGTCATGCTTCAGCCTCGTCGCTGTACACCTTAGCGGAGCTGCTCCAACAATGGAACCGTCCATCACAGCAGAGCAGTACCCTCGGCGCCGTTTCTAGAGGCCTCGGATCTTCTTCCCCGCCTCCGACAGTCACACTAGCATCATCACCATCCTCCACGTCCAACCCAATGATGCTGAGGTCCACAAGGCTATGCCAAAGAGGTTGTACACTCATCGCATCACTTTGTTTCTCCATTCCTCTATTCTTCCAATTCATGTGAGCCAAACACCCAGGTTGAATGAAATCCTATGTTTCCAAATGCTCTGTTTTGCACGTGCATTCCTATCCTATTCCTGTGTTTTTCCTGTCCCTGCATTTATAGAATCCTCCAATTCTAAGGAGCCCTTACAGATTTACTTCATTTTCAGATTGGCATCAAAGAAAACTCTATGTGTTATGTCCTGCTCCTGTCGCGTCGGCATCCACCCCACCTGAGGTGCACCATCGACAGAAGCGTTCACTGCAGCAGAGATCCCCCTGCAGACATTCTCCGCCTCAGATCATCTTCCCCATTACCGGCAGCCACGCCAACTGCATTACCATCATCAACTGAGCAGATGAACCTGAGGACTAGACAGTTCTGGAAGAGAGGTCGCAGTCTTTCATGTTTGCTTACGTTATACATCGGTTATTATTACCTGCTACTTTATCGTTCAATCTTGAGTTTTGAATTGCCCATGGGTTTCATATCGAGCCAGCAACGAATAGTATATGTCTACTATCTGGTTCATCTGGGGTCTTCTATGTGGTTCATGTTGGGTGGGCAACAAACAATAGATGATCCATTGTCTATCTTTTTAAGCTGAAGCTACAACCTACCTGCTATCATTAGTTTTGGATCCATCCACTCGTTTGCTACCATCAGTCTTGATTTTTTGCATGCACCCCTTAGGCCTTACAAAATCTAACTATTTTTTTATTATGCATGTCAGATATTGTACACAACTGTACTGAACATGTAGAGAAAAAGAGAAGACCGTTGCGTGCGAATATAATGTCATGCAGACGCTGCTCCATGGTGGGTGAAGTGCCCCCCCTCTCCTGCATTTCCAGATTGTATTCCAGAGGAAGATAACTGTTCAGATGGAGATTCAGAAGGAGCCGACCATGCATGTTTACCACCTGAGGTGTTTGCTCTAACCTGGCATGCTGATGTTGGTCATATCATGCATATGGCGCCTTGCATTGCTTACATTATACATCTTATATGTCATCAGCTTAGTTTAGATTTGCTTTGTGTGAATGCCACCTGTTTGGTTTCTATATCATACTCCCAGCATTCCTAAATATTTGTCTTTTTAGATATTTTAACAAGTGACTACATACGAAACAAAATGAGTGAATCTACACTCTAAAATATGTCTATATACATCGGTATGTGGTAGTCCATTTGAAATCTCTAAAAAGACAAATATTTAGGAACGGAGGGAGTATATGGGAATTATGCAATGCCATCTTCTTTAGCCAAGCATCATATACGTGAATCATGCAATTCCATCCTGTTTAGCCAGTCATCGTATATGTGAATTGTATCGTGCCATATTTTTTCCATAATGTGTTCCATTTGTCAGCAATGTTTATACATTCATCTACTCTTCCTGTGCATCAGCCATTTGAGTCGGTCATGGGAAAATCTGGAGTGAAAACAAGGTCTTCTGAGCAGTCAGTGCTACCTGTCGATGCAGATTTCTTGCTGGTTACAGATAGCTCCTCAGAGGAGGATTCAGAGAGAGATGACCAGTCGTATCCCCCCCCCCCCGAGGTGCAT
>NC_041393.1:489523306-489561016 GCF_002162155.2 Triticum dicoccoides
TGCTCTAACTTGGAAAAATCTGGAGTGAAAACAAGGTCTTCAGAGCAGGCAATGGTGCCTGTTGAAGCATATATCTTGATGGTTACAGGGAGCTCCTCAGAGGAGGATTCAGAGACAGATGACCAGTCCTATATCCCACCTGAGGTGTATGCTCTAAGTTGCAATGTTTATATTTCTCATATGGTGCATATGGTGTCTTGCATTGCTTAGTTTAGACATCATATGCACAATATTGAATTCTATCTGCTTAGTTTAGAGATCATACATGCGAGTGCCAGCTGCTTAGTATATGAATCAATTATGTCAATTATATCATGCCATCCTGTATACTTAGACAACATGTATGTGAATTATTTCATCCCAACCTATTTTAGAAAGACATCATATAGTTTTGTCATGTCATCCTGTTTAGGTACTCATCATATGTTGAATTATGCCATTATATCCTGTTAAGTTATCCATCATATATCTGAAACTGTGTCATGCTATCCTGTTTAGTTAGGCATCATATATGTGAAATTGTGACATGCTGTCCTATTTGGTTAGACAACATATATGTGAATTACCACATCTGTCTATCATACAATGTATGTACGTTCAATTTCTTTTCTTGTTTATTAGCCATTTGAATTGGAGGGGGTGATGGCAGTATCTAAGGGAGCAAAAACCCGTTCTTCACAAAAGATAGTGCTACCCGTCGATGCAGATAGAACCATGGTTGTACTGGCCCACAAACTATCCCCACCACACATAATCGAGACTCTTCCAGATTGCACACTTACACCGTTGGGCAGAGAACCAGCTACAACCCATCTAACCACAACCCCAGCGGATAGTAACCCACTTATAGTTGACAAAGCACCATGTCCACCACAAAGTACCCCCACACGAGCAGTTTGTAAAGCTACTGCAGTGCCCAAAGCACGAAGACCACCACAGCTAACCCAAACTCCACGTTTAAAGCAGAAGAGCAACTGTTCTCAGGTCAGATTCCGTAGCTATGGTCCATACTCGTTTGATGTTGCATCACTGTATTTACTCATACCAACTACTTTTGAATTTGAAGGATCCAATTGAAACTCGAATGGCGCAACAGGTATGTTTTAAACCTATTTCTTTAACTGGATTGCTGTTCTAACTTCTTGCTCTATGTTGATTTCAATTTAAGTTGTATAAACAGTTATGTTCTCATGTGATGCACATTACAAGTGCTGCCAATGTTGTGTAGTTTCTCACACTTATATTCTGTCTATGCTGCTGTGTCTTAAAAATATATGAGTTGAACTGTGTCTCTATCTTGATTAGGGAACATAAACTAGAATGATATGGACAATACAGTGACCATAGTACATAGATATATGTTTGTTTCATGCTGTTATCCTGTCCACCTTACTACTGAACCGGTTTACCAAAATGAGTTTGGTATACTACAAGCTAAACCTATGATGTGTCTGCTTGTTTCCCTTGTAGTATGCAAACAGAATATTGGAGAAGAGCACCCCACTATGCAATGGTAGAGAAAGTAATGCAGATAAGGTTCAAGATAGTGAGACAACCCTGTTGGTCTCCAAGAAAGGTGATAAAAACGATCTTGTAGACAGTGAGAAAACCCCACAATCCTGCATTGATGTAGTGTTCGAGTTACTGACCAGTACTGCTGGCACAAGCTCTTCGAACTCGCTGCCTGAATCACTTCGGCTTCTTCAGTCTCAGCTACAAGCTGAAAGGCATCAGTCATCTATGTTGCAGCAAGAAGTCGAAGGACTGAGGAAGTCCCTGCAGAATTCAGATGCGTACTTTCTTGTGCAACAGCAAGCGCTGGAGGATTTAAGCGCCAAACAAGAGAAAGTTAATAAGCTCGCTAAGCATCTTGCCAGCATTATGGGTACCCAGGATATAGTTTCTTGAACTCTTCTGAAGTGGTTTCAGTTCTGGACTTGTTTTGCTGCGGCGTTTATATGCTGTTGTGTTCCCTATATTTGCACTGGTGGTGAACTTTGATGCCCAGTGGATGTAATATGTGTAATAGCCGTGATAGCCTAGCATAAGTTGCTTGCTTATTTATTTCCTTGTTGTCTTGTTTATTTGTTTGCTTGTAGTCAGTGCAGTTCTTTTTCCGCGGTTTGCTAGTGGTTGCAATAACCTATTTTTTTAAACTAGGCCACAATAACCATGGGCTAATATTTACTGTAGTGACACTGGGCCTCCTACAGGCCGTAGAAACAGTGGGCCTTCTACGGGCCGTATAAACAGTAGGCCTTCTATGGGCCGTAGAAACATTGGGCCTTCTACGGGTAGTAGAAACAATGGGCCTTCTACGGGCCCTATCATCAATGGGCCTTATACGGGCCGTATGATCAATTGGCCAAACATGGGCCAATAACAGGCCGCATTATGGCCGTAAACGAGCTAGAGTTGGAATCGTCTGTTCATGGGCCGACCATAACGGGCCATCGTTAATAGGCTGTATTTGATGATGCTATGGAAACGGCCCAATGTATTAACGGGCCACAAACGGGCCAACTGTAACCACGGGCTGAATTTGGCCCACAAGCAGAAAATTACAGTAACGGGCCATAAGTAAACGAATGCTCGAAATGAGCCCAATAATAAATGGGCTCTGAGAAGGCTGAAAGATAACATGGGATGGAAACGGCCCAATTGAATAACGGGCCATTAATGGGTATAAAGTGATACACTGTTCATTACGGGCCAGTTTCACCACAGGCCGTTAATGGGTCTAAAGTGATACACTGTTCATTGCGGGCCAGTTTCACCACGGTCCGTTAATAGGCCAAGAGTTACATAGGGCCTCATATGGGCCGAAAGACGTCATGGGCCATACATGGGCCAGAAGTGAAAACGGGCTGGAATCATATTGGATGGCCCAGATGACGCTACTCGGCCTAATTCGGGTAGGGCGTAATGGGCCTTGGGTTAGCGGGCTGTAAATGGGCTATATGCGAACAAGCCATTAACAGGCTTTCCATGGGCCGGCCCATCACCTTTTGACCAAGTCAAACGGGCCGGCCTTTTCACAGGAATGGGCCTCTGTTGGGTCGGGCCACGTGTCGACGTATCATAGGCGCCTTCTGTCCAATGAGTGGATGACATATGTCCCAACAATGAGCCAACACGTGTTTCCTCCAGCCAATGACGATTTTACACATGGAAAATCCCCATTGGTCGGGGCTGTTAATGGGTTATCGGATCCAAAACCCGACCCGATAGCTTAACAGTGTTCCGTTACGGTGGATGCCACGTGTCGGTCACCCTTGATGAAAGCACTTCTGTGACGCGTGATTTATCGTCATGGAAGTGGACACTTCCGTGATGATAATTTTGGTAATGTCATGGAACACTTCTATGACAGCATGGGTATGACTATCTTGATTTTGTCATAAATTTGTCATGGATGTACATGCATGACAAAAAACGCGACCGTGACAAACACGTATCATCACGGAAGTGTATTTTTTCGTAGTGATGGACCATTGAATATAGAAGGGGGAAGGTGATGGAGATATCGGTGAAGATGGTGGAGGTGTTGGTGTAGATCGCGGTGATGATGATGGCCCCCGGCAGCGCTCCGGTGCCACTGGAAGCAAGGGGGAGAGAGCCCCCCTTCTTCTTCTTCTTCTTCTTCTTCTTCCTTGACCTCCTCCCTAGATGGGAGAAGGGTTTCCCATCTGGTCCTTGGCTCCCATGGCGTGGGAGGGGCGAGAGCCCCTCCGAGATTGGATCTGTCTCTTTGTCTCTCTCTGTTTCTGCGTTCCTAGATTCTGCCCTGGCACCGTTTCTTTTTATATCTGGAGATTCGTAACTCCGATTGGATCGAAACCTTCGCCAATATTTTTTTTACGAAAATTAGCTTTCTTGCGGCCAAAGTAGAGCAGCAACTGCCTTACGGGGTGCCCACGAGGGCCAGGGGCGCATCCAGGGTAGGCAGGCGCGCCCTCCTGCCTCGTGGCCCCCTCGGGCACCGTCTCATGTTGATTTTTCTTCCGTAAAATCGCAAATATTCCAAAAATATTCTCCATCCGTTTTTATTCCGTTTGGACTCCGTTTGATATGGGGTTTCTGTGGAACATAAAACATGCAACAAACAGGAACTGGCACTCGGCACTGGATCAATATGTTAGTCCCAAAAATAATATAAAAAGTTGCCAAAAGTATATGAAAGTTGTAGAATATTGGCATGGAACAATCAAAAATTATAGATACGACGGAGACGTATCATCCTTTACTTCAGTTTAAGACATTTATCCAGTGATGTTTAAGCATCACCTATGTTCTATTCATTTTCAACAATACCAGTTTGAATTGCAATATTTGATGGTTGTTAAGCCTGCTATCAGTAATATTGCCTTCCATTTTATATATGCTTTAACAGCATGCTGAAACCAACACATTCAAGCTATCATTTGGAGATGATATTGTTTACCTTTGCTATATTTGTTTGATGTTAAGGTTGTTGTACTTATCATGCCTTTCCACTACTTATTCAGGACAACAACGGGAGTGGCCACCATTTTCCGTCGAGGTTAGCTTCATCCCTCGTCTTGTACTCCCCTGTCATTCCATAATGTAGTGCATATAGATCCAGGCCTGGACACTTGTTAGCTTCTAATATTGACTTGTTACTTGTAGGTACATATGCCCTTGGCAAGGATCCATGTATCAACCTTTTTTTGCATATGGGGCCATGAGATATTCATGAACAAGCATCAAGTGAGTAAACTGATAAGGATTATTAGAAAAAAGATACGAATGGTGGCAAGCAAATTATTTGTTTATGCTCTATCCAACACACAGTGAGCTATAGGATGGTAACTACAAACTCTGCAACCTTCTCTTTTTACTGCCCATAATGAGTTGTTAGACAACAATGTCTGAATCTTTTTCGTTCGCAGTGGTTCTCGAAGCAGTTCACTCAATATTACCTTGCAAAGTACATGATTGGTGGACATGCAATGAAGGTTAAAGTATTTCATCCATACTACAATGAGCATCGAGAAGTCATAATGAAGAAAGTGAAGGATGGACAGGCAGCCATCACAAGGGGTTCGCCTAGAGTCGTGCATGCATTACGCATGGAGGAGGGCACAATATGGGCATTCCGCTTGAGCTTCTCCAGCAAACAGAATGTCTTTCACCTCTCTCTTTACAGTCTTTAGTACAACTGTGGTTCATCATTCTTTACTTGGTGCTTCTATAGTTCTTTAGTATATGTACATGTGCATCGAATTATGCATTCATGGTTGAACCTATATTTGTAATAAACATGGTTGGATATGAAATAAGTGATTGCCTACTATTGAATTCAAATCATATGGTTTTTTAATTAGGAATTACTTATGGATCAATCAGGTATTACACTGCACATGGTTGGCGAAAGAGAAACATCTGCGATAGACGTGGGGATGAGACATGTTTCTAGGATCCGCTACGTGTGCGATCAATCTCCATTGCACACACGATCAGCCAAGAAAAAACGTGTGCGATCAATCTCCACTGCACACATGATCAGCCAAGAAAAAACGTATGCGATTAACAACAACATCGTACACAGTTCTTTCTTATTAAATGTTTGTGATAGTCACCTTATGACACACGCTTCGAAATTATAGACTATTTGTGATGTTGTGCGCATCACAAACGTTTGGTACTTGGATTAACTGTATGGGGTGCACATACTAACATAAACGTATTCCTTGGATGGACTATGTGGAATGTACATACGAACGGAGAAGTTTAGCGGGGACTGACTGTGTGGGATGTACTTATGACCGGAAATGATTTCGCCTGTATAATTGTATTTTTTAGCACTACTATACGTATAACCGTATTTGAGCACTCGCTAGTCGCACACGACCTCATTTTGCCGAGCGTCTGTGTCAGGAGGGCATATCCCCGACGGTTTCTGGGTCATGTGGGAAGGACCCCCCTATTGCCCACACTCACTTGGTGACGGTTCCAAATGACATCGCGTAAAGGGGTTAAAACCGTTTGTATAGCACCGGTGTGTACCAGTGAGGGCAGATGCTGAAATAAATGTGGTCAAGGAAGTTGTGGTGCCAACTATTGTGCCAACTGTAGTGAGCAGAGAGCCAACCACCACTGAAGATGTGACAGCAATACATGTTGAGCCTACAACCATCACAGGAGTTCAACAGATCAAGGGGAAGACTCCTATGTCAGCATGCCTACCTAAACCAGCTAAGCAACAAAAGATTGTCAAGTTTGCCAAGGGCACAAAGGGGGGACAGTGCACAAAAGGTGTGGGGTTCAGACACGAGACAGAACAACGTGCCACAGCCATCGATGCAGGAGTGCCAATTTCAGCTAGATTGCTGCCAACCGAGGCTAGAAAGATGCCAACTGCAGATACTATTGTACCAACTGAAGTGTCAATAAAACTACCACTGCCGCTCATGAAGGCACCACTGCAACTGCAAACCCCAAGGTGCCAACTCATAGAGATACTTCAATGCCAAACATGGAAGGGGGTGATCAAACTGCCAAAGTGTCGTTTGCAAGAGCTAACACACAACATCCAAGCAAGCCTGCATCACCAAGAGCTGACTTTCAGCACTCATTAACACAAGAGGAGGTGTTCAACATTGTAAGTAGGTGCAAGCCTCCTAGGCCGCTAACTACAACACTATTGTGAACCAAGTCAGCGAATGATGCACCTGTGTATGTGCCGCAAGGAGATGCCCTAGGCCTTCAACCCATACGCAGATCAAACTCCTACAGTTATCATGGTGACGGGTACTACAATGCACCAATTTTTGACCTAGGCATAGATGGTGATGCTGAGTCTGCTGCAACACTTGCTCTAGCAGCACAAATAGGGGATTCCAATGTGGTTGTCATAGATGAGCATGAGTTGGACCCAGCAACTGTGAATGAAGGATGCGATGCTGCTAATGCTGGCAAGGAATTAGCTCACCAGCCAGATGTTGGATCACCAAACAGCTACCACACCCCGGTATGCAGAGAACCAGCAGTTGGTACGAGCAGTTCTTCAGGACCACCTGTTGCACGAAGACCGAGGAGGGTAATAAGGCCCGGAGCATCTCAAAGGTCCCCATTCATTGATTACAACAAAAAGAAGACCTTCAACTCCAATGAGGTAGTCAACAAGCTTTGCGCTGCCCTCTTGTATTGGGTCAGGCATCACCCAGGAGCAAATGATGATGATACCAGGTAAACCAACTCCCCACAGCCTATATACATATCTTTACCACCCACTTAGTTGCACAGCAAGCAGATCATGTTGCATAGAACAGTGCTTTTAGTTGCACATTTTTGTTTTTTTTAATACACAATTTCTTTCTTACTGTGACCCTTCAATCTAACTTTGTCTTTCACTTATTTAAAAAAAATCAGCCATGAGATAATCAGGTATGGTGCTTTCTACATTTCTTTAAAGGAGTTGGTTGATTCCATGAAGCCTGTTCAATGGCTGTCAAGAATTGTTACCAAAAGGGTCAAAGAAGGTCGTTATGCCACTGAGGTTCTCTGTAAGATTTTTCAAAACCTTTTTCCCTCTTATTTTTTGTAGCACTTTTGTTGACCAAATCAGGGAGTCCTTCCATCTAGTAAGGAGTTTGAGGCATGTTTATAATTTATGCATATCAATTTACAGCAAGGCATCCATAATGTGAATGAGATAAACAAGAAGTTTGAATACAAGAACCGTCTCGACAAGAAAGAGTTGGTCAGTGCTGTGCCCACATGATCCATCTCTTAGTTGGCACTCATAGCATGTTCAGTTGCATGTGACACATCTATTAGTTGGCAAATACTTTCAGCCAACCTGTTTTAACTTCACCATTTTTTACTGTTTTCTTACCTACAACATGTATCTGTGTCTGAATCGTTCATGCGTGCAGGTCATGCTGCAAGTGCTTGAGTGCGCTGATATGAACGACCACCATGGTGGGGGGTATTATTGGGTCTTCAACGTCAACTTGAGGGACGGACGTTTCGAAGTTCTTGATTCAAGTAGGAAGCTAGACAACATTGAGTTGATGAACACCTCCTCTACCATCGCGGGGGCAGTACGCCAACTATGAGGAAGCATTACCCAAAGCACAACATCGAGAACTTCCGGATTATTGACATCGACGTACCGAAGCAGCTCGGCAAGTAAGACAAGAAGCATGACATTCTTCTCAATTTTTTCAATCAATTTGTGGTATTTAAAATTTTCTAGATGTACTTTTTTTTTCTCTTGTTTAAATGATTATTTGTTTTATAGATGTACAATCTATAGTTTTTCAAGACACAAAACTAGTTTGCAATCTCTTTTTCAATTTTATGATTTCCTCATGGATTATCTAACCAGTTGCATAGTGGAACATCAGTAGTTGCATAGTGGCACATAATTAGTTGCATAGTGCAACAGAGTACATTATCTTATTGGTTTTAAATTTCTGTAACAAATTTTCCTTGTCCCCACCGCGGCAATGAGTGTGGGCTGCTCGCACTGCTTAACGCCACTAAGTGGAACGGTAGCCAACTGCCCAACTATGAGCCCAAGGAAGTACTCAACATCAGAAAAAAGCTAGCATATGATTGGGTCACCAACGTGCACAACTCCGCCCCATGGAGGAAGTTGCTGAGATATGACAAGGACCAGGTTTGTACTCTTTTTATTCTCTGCCCTTTTTTCAATGCCTTGCTGGTTTGCACAATTTTTCGATAGATTTGTAGTTGCACAGTCATAGTAATTACATTGCACCTCAATGTCATCACTTTTATTGACACATTAGGAGCACTGGGCATACAATTGTTCAACAACTAAATATTAAACCATTTGCCAACAAAGGCATAAATAGCAACCATTTTACACAGTGCATGAACTAATTCAAGGAAAACAACTTAGAGAAGAGAAAGCATAGATGATGAATGTGTCCACTTGGTCCCAACATTGCTCAAAAACCATCATTTGTTTCCTTTTTCCCTTTTTTTCATACAAACGATGCAAGAGAATCACAGCAGCCTGAGTGTGCACACACCGGCAGTGTGCTCTGTAGATTGGCAGTGGCTGCATTTGTTTTTCTTCTTTGGGTGTAGCTCCAGCGCCGATTTTTATCGTTGACTCTTTGCCCTGCCCTTTGTAGTAGACCTTGGGGGATCCCTGGGCACAAAATCATCAGAGGCTTGTGTAGGGGATGCAGCCTCCAACGGGGCAATAGGACCAGTGTGCGTGGGCGCTGGACCATCACGAGGTTGTGTTCGATCACTTGTGGAATAATCATATAAAAAGTTTAGTATTTTTTTTTGCGCAACTAGGACTGATGTTCTCTGCAACCGCACAGCTCATGTTGTGCAACTAACTGGTTTATTTGTGCAAGTTAAGTTGAAAAGAAAACTTGTAGTAGCATGGCCCGTCATGGCAGTTGGATGGTAATCACCTATAGCCAGAACAGGAAAAACAAGTTAGTTGTTTATCTTGATGCTCGAACTAACATAGCATCGCAACTGGGTAGCCTGTTCTATGCAACTGGGCACCATGATGTGTGCAACTGAAGTTACACACCTAGTTGCATGGTTAGTTGGGGCAGGTGATTACCTGGATGATGAGCCCCCTGAGTACTACATGTAGGGCCATTGAGAGGAGCATGCGAGGTACTGCTTGTTGGGTAAGGCGGGGGAGGAGGTGGCGGAGCATGCCTGGAGGGCCAGGAGGTGGAGGAGGTCCTCGAGGGTTGCCATCATCTGATGGCCCCGTAGCAGCAGCCGAATTTTTCTTTTTCTTGGACTTGTTCAGGTGGCCGATCTCAGTACATGCTCCATGCATATGCTAGTATACAATGGCATGTGTTGCATCAGAGCCACTCACAAACTTGGCTAGTTTCCGAAAATCATATATCATGTTTCTCTGCCTTATCTGCCTCTTTGATTGAGGAGGCATTTCATCCGGTTGCTCATACCCGCTCCCTGGCGCACTAGGGACAGCAGTAGGTGTCCACCGTCTTAGCATGTACCTTTCCGGTATGACATCAACTCCAAGATGGGTGAACACCTTGAGGATGTGGTAACAGAGCATGTCGTCCTTGTTCATTTTGCAGCACTCACACAAATAGGAACCCTCCTCCACCCTTGCCTGCACCAAGTAGTTTTGAGAACCATATTTGGCAACAAATTCCTGGTTCGGTCTAAGCTCAAATATATCAGCACCAACTTGGAACGCATTATAATGTCCAATCAGCTCAAACTCTTCTCTGAACTTGCGGTAAAGGTCTCTAGTGTAGGTTTTGTAAGCTTGCCTCTCTGTTGAGAAGTTGGACCATAGCTCAATCTCTAGGTGTTCTGTCCTGTAATGATTGCAGCCTTCCTTGGCAAGGATGTGGTTCTGAATTTTTTCATATTGCTTGACGAAGTTCAACATTGAGTTTTGTGGGTTCACATATCCTTTTAGGACGGCGTTGAACCCCTCACTACGCTGTGTAGACTGCATGAAGAGGAAGAACCTGTGTTTGAAGTAGCACGACACCCAAGTTGACCTGTACTCGTACAACTTCTCGAAGTGTGTGTGTGTGTGTCATAGCCTGGTACTTCATCATTAACCCAGCCCAATTCTGCTCAAACTCGTTTGGATTAAAGCTGAAGTTAACACAATAGTTGAAATCATCATGCAGCCCTGGATTCCGGCACAGCAGCCAACCAACTTTTTCATGAGCCTTTTTCATGATGTGCCATCGACAACAGCGGTGCACGGTGGTTGGAAAGATGCTCTCTATTGATTGCTTCATCGCACCATCCTGATCGGTTATGAAGTTATCAGGAGGTTTGCCATCCATATCCTCTAGGAATGCTCGGAAGACCCAATCAAATCTCGATGCCAACTCCTGCCTCACAAACGCGCAACCCAGCATGAAAGATTGGCCATGTCGGTTTATTCGATGAAGGGCGCGAACAGCATATTGTACATGTTGGTCATGTAGGTGATGTCAAACGATATAAAATTGTGGTACGCCTCCGCATAAGATTTTCAAGCTAACCCATCCACCCAAAATATGTTGACAACTATGTCCTCTTCATCATATTTTACCTTATATAAGAAGTCTGGATCGGTTTTCTGTATATTCTTGAAGTGCGCAATTGTCTCAATCATGTCACCCTCCTTTGTGTCATCTCTACGGAAACTTGTACACAGATTTGTTGTTGCCTTTGGTCCGAACGGCACCATCATCTCATACCCATAGAACTCTGTCATTACATGCATCATACGTCCTGCATAATCCAAAAAGAAACAATATATCTTTTTTTAGTCGCACAAATGCACACATCCAGCTGCACAGTAATAGTACATGTGTTGGCACAAAATATAATTGCAGGAAATGGCCAAGCAACTGCACCTTTAAAAACTTAAAAACACTTGCACTTTGCACACAGGACATTGTGTAGTTGCACAGTGAAGGTAATATAGTTACACAACAAGCACCAAAGTGATATAGAAACATCATGGGAAGTTGGACACTAATTGCACACTTAAGACATTTTAGCACACCAGTACCATAACAGTTGCACCATAGACTGCCTAGAGGGAAACTTAATTCTGTAAGGGATATAGAAACACACCTGTAGTCAAGTTGCAGTTATACAAGATGCGCAAAAACTCCTTTTCATCAGAGAGATGCCTTGGTGGGATCTCAAGTATTTGGACAACAAAGGCTTGTTCACCAATGGATGATTGTGGTCATGAACAAAGTGCGTCACCTCCCATCGCCCATCTATCAGCTTCACCAACATTTTTGCCTTGCATTGAGTCTGCTTTATTGTCTCTCATTTCTGTTTCTTCTTTTTCTTACTATGACCAGCCTCCTCTTTAGCAAAGATTGGAGGTTCATCTTCCATTTCCTCATCACTGTCAACAGGTTTTGGATTTGGTATAGGGTCCAGGACAGGAGGAGCCTCCGCTAGGCTCCTCCATCATCAGCTTTGGGCTTCTTGTACTTGTTGCAACAAAACTGCTATTTTACCAATACATTGGTGCGAGCTGTCCACCTAGAGGTGTTCATCTTGACAGAGAAACCCATCCGTAGGGCATAGCTATTGTAGTGATCCTTAGCAATTTGAAGACTGTCAAACCTCAGGCCAACATAGGGTTCCATGGGCTGAGAACCAACCTCATCCTCTCCTTCTTCTCCTTGCACAACACCATCAACAGCACCAGCTCCGAGCTTAGTCCTGGTTGGACCAGGAACATTTGTCGCGGTGCCCGTGTCATCAAGAGTATGGCTCTCTAACTGCAAAGACACCACTACCGGGGCACCACGGGTTGATGACTGCCCTGCCACATTGCCATGGCCCATAGGGTTAGGCCCACGGGTTGTCTGCATGTAGTAAACAGAGCGCCCATTTGTTGTCCAATTTCCTTGTGGTATGCTGGGTTGCTGCTGATCCATATCATGAGGAAGCTCATTGAGATTAGGAGGCAACTCATTGAGATCAAGCATTTCTTTTTCCTTTTTTTTGCTGCCTCACACCCCCTGCACATAAAAAAGAAGGAAGTGATGTCATCAGTTTTAATCATGAAAGGGTGTTTCAAACAACCTAAAAACTTAGTAAATAGGCAGTTGCAAACCATTATACAATCTTAGTTGCAAAAGCTACATGTCTATAGCAACCTATAGCAGAATCTTTTTTTATAACAGGTATGCATTTTTTTTGCATAGAGTTGTTATGTTAGTTGCACAGTTTGTAGTAAATAGGTGGCAAGAAAATGACATTTTTTTTACTTCGGAGTTTTTCTGACTTTTTCCTTTGTTTGTTGTAATGATCCGCAGGTTTTTTGTTGGCAAGGAGCTGATACAGATTTTTCTGCACATAATTTGATGCTAGAAAATCCAGGTGAAAGAAGAAAGAAGAATTGGATGACAGATTATAGATATATGTTTTTCATCACCGTTTGTGTTTTTACTTCTAGTAAATTGAACATATTTTTACACTATAGCTTTGCAATAGGCGTGGGATCAGAATATATGTGTGGGACAAGAATATATGCACGACTATTTTAGTATGGTTTGTGGTTTCATTAGTTATGGACAAAAGTTCTTGTGTTTTTTATGTCGTACTACAGATTTTTGGTTTTGGCTAGAATAGTTGTCTCAGTTGGCCAGGAGGCATATTTTCAGTTGGCCAGCATGCATGTTCAGTTGGAAAGTCAATGTGTTCAGTTGGCTAGAATAGATGTTTCAATTGGCCAGGATGTATATTCAGTTGGCCAGCATGCATGTTCAGTTGGCAGGATACATGTTTTTATTGCACATATACTTCAGATTTTCTAAAGTGTTCACTAAAAAAACAATCCAGTTCATGTGGGGTACAATGCATGTTTTAGTTTGTCTAGCATGCATGTTGAGTTGCCAGAATACAAGATTCAGTTGGCTGGGATGTATGTTCAGTTGCACATATATGCATTTTTAGTTGCACATATTCTTTGGACAGTCAATGTGTTCATTTGCAAACAATAACTACAACTTGGTAGAATGCATGTTTAGTTTTGGCTACATTGCATATTGAGTTGGCTAGAATCATGTTTTAGTTGGCCAAAAAATATGTCTTAATTGGCTTGCTGAACACATCAGGGGGGGTGGACTTGGCTGGCATGCATGTTAGAAAACATGTTCAGTTTTGTTAAACTTGATCTCAAACCATGTTTAGTGTGCAAATACAAAGCTATGCAACTAAACTTAAAGACTTGTGTTTAGTTGCACGAACCAAAAAATAGTAAGCTTGTGTCCATGGTTGGTTTTCAGTTTGCAGACATGACACTCATGAGGGGGTGGGGGTGTGATGTTGACAATGGGGTGATGTGGCAGATCCACTCCTTTCTTGAAGCAGCTTCTCCATGGATTTGCTGATAGATCCATGGAGAAGGGGGTTTACAGATGCAGTGCAAGAAGGGGGGGGGACTGAAGAGGGGCATAGGGGAATTACTTGCATGATGTTGCTACCTGGTATGACTCTGATCACTCTGCCCTTAGATCAATTTCTTAAAGCAATTTCTTCTACTTTGGGGCTGCCATGGCAGCTGTATAGGAGGAGGAAGAAGGGCCTTGGATCCCTTTCTTTCGTGGAGAAGAAGAAGGCGGCGTGCGGGCGTGAGGGCGAGCGGACATGGGAGGGGCTGGGACGCTCGGTATGTACAACTGGCCACGTGGGAAGCAATTTTCCTGTTCGGGATTGGCCGCTCCATCAACTCAGTTTGGTGGCCGTCTGTCCTTTCCTTTTGTGTACCGCGGGGGGGCAGGGCTTACCTATTTAGGCCGGTCGCTCGATCGCACTAGTGGGCAGCCGGCCGCCCACTAGACGCGTCCTATAAAATTTGGTCAAAGTTAAACTTTGTAAAGTTTGACTAACTTTGTAGAAAACAAATATCAACATCTACAATACTAAAGCTATATGATATGAAAATTAATTTCATGATGCATCTAATAATATTAATTTCATATTGTGAATCTTGATATTTTTCCCTATAAACTTAGTCAAAGTTGATAAAGTTTGACTTTGACCAAATTTAATATGTAGACTAATAAGAAACAAAGGGAGTAATATGTTACCATCACATAGCGGTTTCTAATATAAAATGATTTTACAAAGTAATAAATGAAGCTCTCTATGTTATCACACTTATACACCTATGACACTAGTCCCCACTATGACTAGTAACTGAAGTGCTAGCACCGTGCAACACAGGAGATTCAATGCAGGAAGGGTGGGATATTTTAGGTTCCAACTTTTTCGGGTAGTCGAACATGTCGGTCTACACTTGAGAGCCCTTGATAGCAAGCATATCAACCGCGTTCACCTTATTCTCGAGCAAATTCACCTTCTCCAGTCGGCCATTAATTTCAGTGAGTTTGCCCTTGATAAACGCGTCCTTCCCGCTCATGGCCGTTATTTTCGCTGGCTGGGATTCCAACTCATCATCGAGCTCAACGAGTGGACATGGCAAGATCAACAACAGCTCCAATTTTTTTACAAATGAATCGATCATCAACGCTTGCCGGTGATCTTGTCCTTCTGTTGCCAACATAATGCCGGTGAATGGATTTGATTAGGATGAATCAGTGGGATTTTACTGGGCATCCCAATCATTGACCGTGCTAAATCCCCCGACCTCCAAGAATTTGCTCGCTATTGATACGAGTTGTGAAGAACATAGACGGACTCGAGCTCAGAAAAGAGATAATCAAGACAACCAGGGCAAACAGTGGAGTGACTGGATTTTAGATACCCCGATTAGGTCATATATATAGATTCTCTTGGACCAATCTAATTCTACCAAGTATTCTAGTGCTCTAGAGTAGGCTACAACAACTCGGAGAAGAAGATGACCCTCGATCCACGGAATGCGCAAGCTACTTAAAAGGAAAGAAATTAGTGGCAGTAAAATAACGAGCAATTTACCGAAGCGTGGTGAATAATCTTCAGTTAACTGTTATTCCCTCCGGTTCTTTTTACTACGCATATAAGATTTGTATGTAGTCAAACTTTGTAAAGTTTGACCAACTTTATAAAAAAAATATTAACATTCACAACATGAATTTATTTTTCATACTGTGTAACTTTAGTATTGTAGATGTTGATATTTGTTTTCATACAAATATGATCAAATTTTAGAAAATGTGACTTGAGACAAATTTTATGTGCGGAGTAAAAATGACACGAAGGGAATACATTTGCCGGACGGTAAATAGGGGAGCCAAGCGTCAATTGTAGCCGTCCATCGTGTTTTCTTCATCCTCTGTTTCTGGGAATCATGGGTGCCGTATTTCTTCTCATAGAAATACAAAAACGTATCACCCACTTCCTACAATCCGGTCTGAACCTTTGGGTAGGCTCCGCAGGATCAACAACCATAGCTGCACGGAGTACGGTAGAATTCCCCGGTACGGTGATTCGGGAAGTCCCTCCGAGGACGACTCCATACAATTTTTGCGAGAGCTGGAGAAGCGTCTACGGGTAAAGCACCGTATCATATAACTGCCTGCCACCTACGCTCCGCCGTCCATTCCAAGTTTAGAGACCTTTATAGTATCCCTATCAAAGAGCTGACGAAGGGCCGTAGCGTGGATTTCTCCAGACAGTTGTAGTTTCGTCAGGTTCAGAGCGTCAGTGTCCTGAGAGGCTGCCGGCGGCACGGCCCAGCTGTCCCCGTCCTCCTGGCTCACCCGCCGTCAGGTTTCCCCACTCCCAATCCCGAACGATTCCGCGGCTCCGCCGCAGATGGTGATCCCGCGCCTCCGCGCCATGCCCTCGTCCGGCAGGCTTAAGGTTCTGTTGGCGCCGCCGCGCGTCGACACGGCGTTCTGCGGTGCCTCGGTCACTGAGGGACGGGCCGAACGTTGCCGCCTCCGTCACTAGTGCCTCGCCCGCACCAAGATCCCATCGCCGGCAGAGGTGACCCCTACTCCTTCCTCTCCCTGCCTCCCCGCCTGCGCTCTTAGTACCAACTAATTAATTGCCCGGTCCGGTGATCTCATGATAAATTGAAGCCAATTGGAATTTAAGTTTCATATGACATTTTCCTGATTGGATTCCAGACTAGTTGCGTGATGCAGGGTCCAATGAATCTGCTGAACAATAATATATCTTATACCTTTGCCTGCAGCCGGCTCACTATTGAATTTTGGTCCTGGTTTGCATTTCGTAGGGGTTTTGACTTTTGAGAGGCAGCTGTTATTGTTTAGTTGACATGTTCTAATTTTTCTGAGGTTGCCAATGCTTCATTATCTCTTCCTGCTGATTGCAGAAGACTGGTCGTGTTCAATTGCCGTTATTAGCTAGTAAGCGTAATTTAGATGCAGTTTATAAGCTCCTTCGTTTGCTTACTAGAGTCTGTTGTGTGGGAAATGAAACCTTAATAGAGCTTATTCAGAGACAGTAATGCGGGTAGGGTAAAGGTCTGCCAACAGAACAGACTGCTAGCAAGATTGTTCATCTTGTAAGGCAGCTTCAGACCACTTTGCCTCCTTAAGCACTTGCTTCTACATGGTCTTCTCTTCAGCCATAGCAACATTTTGCGCTACAATCAGAGGGCGGCACGCCACAAGCAGCGGCAGTCAGTATCGAGGGGTGGGGCAAACTAGGTTTCCGCGGCGACCAGGTACACGCTTGTGACATGCCTATCTGCTTGATATGGGGCGTTCTTCTCCGTAGATTGGGCGTAGGTTGGTTCTCAATCCCGTTAACTCTGGCTTGTTCAGGTGATTTTGGTGTTGAAGCCATGTTCAAAATCGAGGGTTAATCCTCTATCTGGTTCCAAGTCAGCTTCCCAAATATTTACTCTGACTGCGAAAATCGGTCTAGCAATGATCGTTCAGGCTGTGCTTTTATAAATACTACTCACTAGTACAAATAAGGGAAAATCCGAACGTTAAACGAAATGCTATGGCAAAAGACAAGGGTACAGTCTGCAAGTTTCACTAACTTGAACTAACAAATGGAAAAGCCATATATAAGATATTGCACCATCATTCTTTTTGACATGAATTTCTGTTGCTAGCTACCATCCTGCAGATCCTTTGCTTCATCTGATATCCATGTGTGAGGCCAGATGCTTGATTCTAAGGATCTCGGCAGAAACATGTCCCATGTCCGGCCGTTCTTTGGGCGATGTCATGGAGCAGGAAAGGCCTATTTTAACCATTGGAATTACACAGTTGTTCATCACTTCCGGTGCGTTGCTGTCATCTTGTAGCATTGTTGGATCCACAACCTCACAGATATTATCTGGAAATGCTCTACGAACAAATTCATGAAGGCTTGCACCATCGCTGAATTTTCCGTCAGTTGGACTTCGCCCTGTTATCATTTGTAACAGAAGCACTCCAAAACTGTAGACATCACCCTTGGTTGATATCTCTTCGCTCATGCCATACTCTGCATTTACATTTACAAACACAATTAGGGAATCTACAGTAATTGTATAAATCTGTAAAGAACAAACTGAACCAACAATCTAACATACTAAGGATATGCTTAATCTCACCTGGTGGGATGTATCCGATGGATCCTTTTAGGCAGGCCAGGCTTGTTGAACTATCTTTGTATGCATTTGATGCGGCGAATACAAACCTTGACAGGCCAAAGTCGGTGACATACGCAACCATGTGAAGATCCAAAAGAATATTGCTTGGCTTTAGGTCACAATGTATCAATGGAGATGCACATTGGTTATGAAGATAATCCAAAGCAAATGCTACATCCAAGCCAATATTTATCCTTTGTCTTAAAGTCAGGATATGTCTCTCACCATGTTCAAGGTCTTCAGGATGTAGCCACATTTCTAGGTTCCCATTCGGCATGTATTGGAACACTAGGGCCTTGAAATCTGCCCCAGTAGAATCCACAGAAGAACATGATGTGATGATCTTTACAAGATTTCGGTGACGGACATTTCGCAGGGCTTCACACTCTGCAATAAAGCTCCTATTTGCTCCATAATTGTGAAGGTTGAAAATCTTGATGGCAACTTGATCTTTCTGAAGCTTCAAACTGCCCTTGTAAACCACTCCAAATGATCCTGATCCAATTAGGTTAGCTGGAGAAAACCTATTTGTTGACCTTACAATGTCTTCATATGATATCTTCTTCATATGTTCATCAAATTCCTGCAAATGTGGATTTTCTTGCATCCTCTTCCTCCAGTATATTGTTGCAAGACATGACAAAATTAATATAACAACAGCAACGGTTGGAATTGCTATCCGTAGGACTAGAGCCGATGAATTTTGTTTTCCTTTCTTTTCAATTAGTGTGGAACAAAGAGGTATACCTCTTGTTGGAATGCTGGTACACAAATCATCATTTCCTTCAATCGACACTGCACTAGCATTGTAAAAAATACCACCTGTTGGAACCGCCCCATCAAAATTGTTGAAGGATAAGTTGAGATTTTGCAGGGAACTTAAGGATGTGAGGAACTGTGGAATCTTTCCGGACAAATTGTTATGAGAAATATCCAAGTACTCCAGAACCACACACTGGCCAAGAGTGGATGGGATGTTGCCAGACAACCTGTTATCTGATATGCTAATTTTATTCACATTAATGAGATTGCCAACTTCCACTGGTACTCCCCCAGATAGGTAATTGTGTGACAAGTCCAACTCTTCAGAAAGCGAAGAAATTTTGAAGATTTCACTTGGTATATTCCCATCTAGTGAGTTGTGAGCAAGGTTGAGTATTTGGAGCTGAGTACAACGTCCTATACTTTCAGGTATCCTTCCGCTAATGTTGTTCCTATCCAACTTCAGAGATTTTAGCTGAACCAAATTACCAATAGTATCCGGGATTTGCCCTGAAAGTCTGTTTTGTGCAAAGGATAGATGGACCAAGCTGTGCAAATTACCAATTGTTGGTGGTATGTTTCCAGTGATAAGATTGTAATCCATGTACAACCTGCTGAGGCTCTTAAGAGTTCCAATCTCCGGTGGTATAGGCCCAGAAATTTGGTTTTCCCTTAGCCACAGCCACTCGAGACTATTAGAAAGACTGCCTATCGAACTTGCCATTTCGCCTCGAAGATTGTTCCCAACCAACATCAGCATAGTCAACCTGGTACAATTTGTGAGTGAAGAGACAAATTCCCAGTTTCCTGCTTCTAGCTTGTTGTACGACAAATCAAGTTCCTCCAAATTTGGCAATGACCCAAAGAAGGGTATAAGCCCAGTTAGGCTGTTATTATACAGGTAAAGCTGACGAAGGTTGTAAGCTTTGGGAAGAGAAGCTGGGATTGGGCCATCAAACTTGTTTGTTGAGAGGACTAATGCCTGAATACTCGGGAGTGTGTAGCCAATATTGGAGGGTAACCTTCCAACAAGTGAGTTGTTTCCTACGCCAAGAAATGTCAGTGATGACATATTGAAGAGAGATGGTGGAACTGTCCCAGACAAGTTGTTGTCTGTCAAAGTCAGTATCTCCAGTGTTGAGATATGACCTAAGCTGTCTGGTATACGCCCTACTAAATTATTTTCTGTCAGACGAAGATCGATGAGGGAGGAAAGGTTCCCTAGTGAGGAAGGTATTTTTCCTGAAATATGATTGTACCTTAAATCGAGGTATTGAATAGGCGGGAAGGTGGCAGGAACAGCAGGTATAGAACCAACAAGGTTGTTCTTTGGAGGGAAATGTCAAGAAGAGATGATGTGTTGAAGAGAGCGTTTGGTAGTTTTCCACTAAGCCTATTGCTCATGAGCCAAAGCACTTGGAGGGATGAACTATTTGCTAGGGACTCCGGGATGTCCCCTGTTAGAGCATTCACCCCAAGATCGACATATGTAAGAGAACGGCTGCTGCCCAAAGACGGTGGTATGTTACCTTCCAAAGTGTTCATGCTGAGGTTGAGGTCACGGAGCTGGCTCAGGAGGCCAAGCTCCGATGGTATGCCACCATTGAAGCTATTGTTTGACAGTTGAAGCCTTGCAAGAGAGGTCAGGTTGGCAAGGCAAGGCCATATGGGGCCTGAGATGCCTTCTGACTCAAGGCCCAGTTCAATCACACGACGAGGGGACACCGTGTTGCAGGTAATCCCATGCCAGTCGCAAAGTTCCAGGGACGTGTTGCTCCATGAAGCTAAAACTCCTTCTGGACCTGAGAGCCGGGACTTGAAGCAGAGGAGAGCTTGTCTATCATTTTCAGTTTCATTGCAGATGGCTAGTGGTAGGCTGCAAATGAAGCTAAAGAGGCATAGAAACCAAACAAAGCCTTGAAACATGACACGAGAAGGTGACATTGTTGTTCACAGGCTACAGCTATGGACTATGGAGATGGAAGCTTTCATTTGCAGGAGGATGTTTAAGTACTCAGCTGTGGAGTGCGACGGTAGCTAACTTCTTAAAATAGCACACCTATTCGCGGCTCAGGATCAATATGGTGGGAACGGGGCTGATGCATCACGGCATGCTTTTGGATCAGACATGGTGTTCATTCAAACTATTTGCGGACTAAATTAGCTGTGCTTGGAAGTAGTTGTCCAAGTCCACACTTGTGGAATATTTATATTGTGAGAACGCATTTGGACGCTAAGAGATTTGACCCTTCACGTCTCAGACTGGGACAGGATGATGCCTCGAACCTCTGCTTACATTGCATTGACCCAGCCACCCTCCAAAAACATATTGCTGCCTGAGGTACAGTGTGAATTTACCGAAAAAGGCTTTCGCCCACAAAATTTATGACATCCAAAATTTCCCCAAAGGAAAAAAACTGTGCAAGAATAACAAGAGATAAATAGATTCCTCTTGCATTCATTTTTACAGAAGATAGGTTGTCATATTTTTGGTTGAATGTTTGCAGGTTCCCAATCAATTGTTTTTGGAAGAGGAGGCAAAAGACTTGCCTCATTCATTAATTAAGGGAGAAGACATTGTTCAAGACAAAGCGAAAAAAGATACATAGGCCGTTACTCTCCTGGCATCAAATTACTCACACGCTTTGCCCACACGAGCACCCAAAGCTTTGCTTCGTTCTTCAGGTTTCCCAAGATGATTTGAGGTGGCATAGATTTCTTACGGAAGATCCTTGCATTTCTTTCATTATGAATGGTCCAACTGGTAAGCATAGTGATAGTCTCCACTGCCGTGCTACGCGTGGCCATATTAATCCACCAACTACCGATGGAGTGATGAGCCGCACATCGGGAGGGGTTCGATGTCGCCAATTCCCAGCCAAACTTTGATCAACCTCCACGCTCGGGTTCCCAGTCATCTACCAATATGATAATCCATGTTCCAAACGAAAATGATCAAAAGATAAATGAAGTTGTTTTGTCACTTATGCACATGACATGAGTAGTCATATATTTTTGATGAATTTTCACGGGTCATCATCTCCTGACATTCTCTACTACCATGATGTTTTTTCTCATATATTTTCAAAGGTTCAATACACAAAAGCACTTATCAGGACTCGCTAGGGTTGCTTTTAATGTTTTTTTAGTAATATTTAAACATCTGCAATCTCTTTTTTGCAATCATTCGCATATGATGGATGTACCTTTCTTGTGTTCTATCGGAACAACTATTTTTGCAGGTTTTATGGGTTTGACAATAATGCGTGCTGTGCCTGTATAACTTTCTATGCATGTACAAGTTGCAATCCGGCGAGGCCCTGCATGTTCTTGTTTTTTTAGAATCACCTGTTCATTTCATTAGTCTGATCTGATGAACCTCCGTTTGGCGGCAAGGTGAGGTGGCTCACGCTTTCTTCAGCGAAAAAAGATAGCGAGACGACTCTGTGGCTGGCTGTATGCGCACGACCCAGCCAGCGGCGCAGCAACTTGCCTGAAGAACGGCGGCTCCGTACTCTAGACACGCTACCGTGACCTGACCGGCGGCCGAGCAACTTGCCTGCGGAATGGCAATGGTACGTACGGCATACTGGCACGGTACGTACGTGCGTAATGTCAATGCCCGCTTAGATTCTTTCAAATATCGGAAAACGTTGACTCGTGGGGCCATGTTCACACGTTGTTCGATTGGTAGCCGCTATGATCTTTGGCGCTTGAGTCTCTGAACTGACCTGTCAACATGTCATGATGATACCTCCAAACCTCTGAATACATTGCATCTACCAGGCCAGTGGCAGAGTAGAGTGTTTGACTAGACCACATCATCCACCACATGATATGAACGCATGCCTTGCACTTGATGAACACAAGGTATGGATGGACTCGTAGGTGATGGAAGGTCAAGGTCGTAGCTGGGTTGGGTGCGCGCGCGTACCTCCGTGAGATACATCAAAAGTCCTCTCTGAAAACACATATATAGTACGTACTCCCTCCGTCCAAAAATACTTGTATACGTCTAGATAGATCTTTTTATCCATTTTGATGCCAAGTATTTCCGGACGGAGGGAGTACTATATAAACATACAAATCCCGGGGCCAGGAGGCACATCCCTCAATTCTCACCCATCAAGCTCTGCCAAGCCAGCTAGCTAGAGAGGATGGCGCTCGCTCCCAGGTCGTCCCTGCGCTCCCTGGTGCTGCTCATGTCGCACGGGAGGCCACGGCTGAGTTCTTTCTTCTCCTCCTCTGCCGACGCAGGCGTTCCGCCGGCCGCCCCAGGAGCCGATGCTCCTCCCCAGGTAGCATACTGACCCGCATAGATTAATGCTTCCTCCTTCGGTTCAATTGCTAACGGTTACTCCATTTTGTTTTGTAGCTCCGCCAGGTCCTTCATGCCCCAAGCTCCCTGTCGAGGAAGAGTTTGTTCTTAACCCAACCTCTGGTTATGGTTCATGTAGCACACCTGACAAGCCTCCCTGCGGCACCTCCGAGGATGTGAAACAACGAGATGTTGATCCACCACCTCCCGCGCGTGAAGGTGTTGGACACCGAGTTGTCGACCCACCACGCGGGGGCAGGGGGCGTCGCGCGCCCGACGAGCCAGAGCAGTGCGCCCAGGAGCATCCCAAGTACCCAGTTCCTGACAGTTCAAGTGACAAGGTCTGCTCCTCCGCTGTTCCGCCGCCGGCTCCAGGACCTTGCACCCGGGCTGCCCCCGACGTTCAGCCTCCAGTCACCCCAGGTAGCTCGCCAACCCGAACAAATTAATGCTTCATGCAACGCACGCGTCTCTCCTTTGATCCCAGCTAACAGCTACTCCATTCGTTGCAGCTCAGCCAGATCGTTCAGGCCACAAGCTCCCTGATCACGAAGAGTCTGTTGTCAACCCACTTCCTGATCCACCATCAGGTCACAGGCTTGGCCCTGTAATCGAAGAGCCTGCCCAGTGCACCCTGGACAACGCCAAATACCCAACTCCCGGCAGTTCAAGCCACAAGCTCCCTGCTCACGAAGAGCTCGTTATTCACCCACTTCCTGATCCATCAGGTAACAGGCTTAGCCCTGTAATCAAAGAGCCTGCCCAGTGCACCCTGGACAACCCCAAATGCCCAACTCCTGATAATGGTTCATCTAGCCCATCTGAAGGTGCATCTGGGGACTTGTTGGAAGATCCTCTACATCAGCTGCCTGATCCACCACGTAGGCCGTAATCGACGAGCCTGCACCCAGGAGCATCGACCCTGATATTGTATCGCGTAGGAGAAAAAACTGGGCAGCTTTCGCTGGCTTCTGCCTGTGCTGAGCTGTGTATACTGCACACTCATAATTTTGTTGCGATGAACCTTGTGTTGTGTGCTCAGAAAAACATCCCGGTGGTTACTGCCTTGTTACTGCTGCGATCTTGTAATCTCAATACATGCTGTCAAGGAAAAGAATCATGGTTGAGCCCCAGCTGCACTACCTCTCAGCACATACAAATACACATCCATCTAAAAAAATGCATTACATTTCATACACACACATTCATTTTAACTGTCCATACTCAACATATACAATGAAGTACTTGAATCTACAATGTTGTATTGAGAAAGCAAAAGGAACCCCGCCCCCTGGTTATGTCATTATGTCATTCAGTCACGTCATTCAGTCTACGAATCTCGCCTCGTTGTTTCTGATCAGTCTGAGATATCTTCTCGACCATGGGTATCTTAGCTCACGGCCTTGCTCGCTCGGCTATCTTAGAGGCAGGCATATTAGGGTTCTGGGGCGGCCAGGTACAAGCTTGTGCCATGCCTATGTTCTTGATCTGGGCACACATATCGGGCATGGGCTTGGGTCTTGACCTTGTTCTAGTTTAATTTCTCAGGCAAGTTTATGTCGTCATGTTCAGACTTCAGATTAGAGGTTTAATCCCCAATCTGGTTCCAAGCCAGCTTCTAGAAGATCTAACTTGATTTGATTCGGCACTGCTCACACAAATAATATAATTCAGATCACTCGGATTGAGTGTGTAGAAATACTACTCACTCGTAAAAAGAAAATGAGATGGCAAAAGAGAATGTTACTTTCTACAAGTGTCACTAACTGTCTAACTGAATTTCAAAATGGAGAAGTATTTACATCACCATTCTTCTTTACATGAACTTCTGTCACCAGCTAGCGTCATGTCTATTATTTGCTTCATACACCCATTTGCGAGGCCATATGCTTGATTCTAAGGATGTCAGAAGAAACTTGTCCCATATCCGGCCGCTCTTTGGGTGATGTCATGGAGCAAGAGAGGCCTATTCCAACCAGTGGTATGATACAGTTCTTCATAACGTCCGTCGCATTGCTGTCATCTTGGAGCATTGTGGGATCGACAACCTCATGGAGATTCTTTGTAAATGCTTCATCAACAAATTCGTGAAGGCTTATACCATCATTGAGTTTTTCATCAGTTGGACCACACCCTGTTATCATTTGTAACAAAAGCACTCCAAAACTGTAGACATCACCCTTGGTTGATATCTTTTCGCCCATGCCATACTCTGCATTTACATTTACAAGCACAATAAAATTAGAGAACCTGCAGTATTTGTACGACTCTATAAAGAACAAACTGAACCTACATGTTGTGAATACGCTTAGTCTCACCTGGTGGGATGTATCCGATGGATCCTTTTAGGCAGGCCAAACTTGCTGAACTATCTTGATATGCATTTGATGTAGTGAACAGAAATCTTGCTAGGCCAAAGTCAGTGACATATGCAACCATATCATTATCCAACAGAATATTGCTTGGCTTCAAGTCACAATGTATCAGTGGAGGTGCACAGTGGTTGTGGAGATAGTCCAAAGCAAATGCCACATCCAAACTAATATTAATCCTTCGGCTTAAAGTCAGAATATTTCTTTCACCATATTCAAGGGCTTTATTTTTTAGTCGCATTTCTAGATCCCCATTCGGCATGTATTGGAATACTAGGGCCTTGAAATCTTCCCCGGTAGAATCCACAGAAGAGCATGATGTGATGATCTTTACAAGATTCCGATGGCGGGCATTTCGTAGGGCTTCACACTCTGCAATGAAACTCCTTTGTGCTCCATAGATGTCAAGATTGAATACCTTGATAGCAACTTGATCTTTCTTGAACTGCAGAGTGCCCTTATAAACTGTTCCAAATGATCCCGAGCCAATTAAGTTTGCAGAGGACAACTTATTGGTTGCCCTAACAATGTCTTCGTATGATATATTCTTTATATGCTCGTTGACTATTTGCAGATGTGTATTTCCTTGCACTCTCTTCCTCCAATAAATTGTCGCAATACAGGACAAAATTATTATAGTGACAACAATTGGCATTACTATCTTGAGGACTAGAACTAATGAGTTGTGTTTCTGTTTCTTGTCGTCCACCTGTGGAGAACAAAAAGACACGCCTCCTGTTGGAACACTTGTACACAAATGATCATTTCCTTGGATTGATACTGCACCCACGTTGTCAAATACACCACCTTTTGGAACCTCTCCAGAAAAGTTGTTGAAGGATATATTGAGTTTTTCCAGAGAACTCAAAGTTGCTAGGAATTCTGAGATTTTTCCGTGCAAACTGTTACGGGAAATATCCATGGATTTGATGCTAACTTACTTCACAAAGGACTGTGGAATGCTTCCTACAAAGAAGTTGCTTCCGCGTTCCTGCCGGCTTCACTTGCGGGTGCGTCATCTTCGGCGTCTCCGAATCAGCAGGAAGAAACGGCAGCGGCTTGTACGGCATGCGACGATTCCGCGTTTCAAACTGCGCTGACCCGGGACTCGGGCTCGTCGCATGCTCGTGGGCCCTGCGTGAGCAAGGCCATGCAGGCCTCACGGCTGGGCCGTACGCTACGTCGAGGCGATCTGTTTCAGTACAGGGTATCGAGACGCCCTAGCACCACGGTTTCGCATCTGCTCGGATCGACTTCACGTGTTCCGCCGCCGCCATCGTACGCCGACGTACTGCGCCAGGCTTCTGCGCCGCCGATGACCGGCCGGGGTGGCAACCCGTCCAAGGGGACTCCACCGGTGGGACAAACAGGTCCAACTTTTGCATCAAACCCCGGACTCTCCGCCGGCTTTGGTGTGGCTGCTGGACCTATTCGCTTCGGAGCGTTGCCGGCATCGACATCCACCGCTGCTCCGTCCGTCCAGCGGGCCTCGGCTCCGGCGCCGGCACAAGTCATCTTTGGTGTTAACAACCAGCAAGCGCCGGATGCACCTCCCGCCCGGCGTCCCAAGAGCAAGCACAAGGGGGGACGTCGTGATGCTACTGCCGGCGCGGCCCCCGCGGCTGCGCGTTCTACACCAGCGTTCCCGCCGGCGTCAATGACGGCCGCCTCCAATGCTCAAACTCAATCAGCCATACATGTTAATGCGGCGAAGTCGACCACTATTGACACTACTGGACATATACCGAAGGGTAAAAAGACTGGTCTTTGGTGTTTTAAATGCAGGTTAGATGATCATATGTCTAAGGATTGCACGGTGGTTCATTACTGTCACATTTGTAACAACTACAAGCATCCTCTGCACCGCTGCTCTGTTCTCAAGCAACCAAGGCCAACCGCCTCCCTCGGTGGTTACGGTTTAGTTAATGCAATGTTTGTACAGCTTCCGGACTCACTCTTCAAGGAGAATCTCGCCCCACCTACTTTGCCGACTGCTTTGGTTACGATTTCGGGGGGTTCCTTGTCTTCTTCTGTGGTGGCGGCCGAGGTTGCAAAGATCGTTGCGGTCCAAACTTCGTGGAAGTGGGAAGCTATGCCTCATGGAGCAAATGCTTTCTTGGTTTCTTTCCCTTCAGTGGAGATTTTGCAGCGCGTGACAGTGTTTGAGTATAATGTTAAATCACATGACGTGAAGATCACTTTTAGTGAATGGAAAATCGAGGAGGTTCCGTCGCTACTTCCCTTGCAGCCTGTTTGGGTGCACGTCACCGGAGTCCCGCCAGCTCTTCGCCATTTCCTTGGTCTGTGGGCGGTGGGATCAGTTATTGGCGCCACTCAGGATGTTGACTTGGTTTGCTTGCGCCGTCACGGTATTGTGCGGATCCAGGTGGTTGTTCATAACATGGATATTTTTGTCAAACATGATGGGTCTGATGAAAGCTCGGTCTCCTCTGATGTCTATGTCAAGCTCAATGGATATGCGTTTCGGTTTGTGCTGGAGGAGGATGATTTTGTTTCGGATGATGACTTTATTCCTCGGATTTGGGAAAACCATGATGATGGGCATGATGATGGTGCTAACCGGGATGAGGATATGCCAGACAGGGATGCTAGCAAGCGAGCAAAAAAAGTCCAAACTAATGGTGGTAATACGACGTGTGGAGCTCAATCTGTCTCCACTGTTGTCCCCATGCAGACTACTCATTTGGGCTTTGAACATGTTACAGTGCCACCACAAGTCAACCTTCTGCATAATCATGTGCAAGACTTTGCAGCTACATTTCTTGTGCCAACCGTGTCTGCTCAATCATTGGCATCATCCAACGCTCCTTCAGGACAGGGAGCTAAGCACATGCATGTGCAGGCAGCGATCATGCAGCCACAAGACGAACATGGTGTGGCCGCTCGCATGCAGCCAGCCGTGGCCGCTGCTACAGGGCCGTCAGCGGATGCATGCACACCCATAAATCCACAAGCGGGTGTCCCGTCTCAGGTGCATCAGCCGACAGACCTTGAGCAGGCGACGCTCAGGCAGTCAGGCACGGACGCGGGCGCAGCGCATGTTTTGCATGCTCCCGCTTCTGCTCCGGTACAAGTGCAACACACGGTGGCGGGGTCTGCGGCAGCTTCCTCAGCTCGCGCTCCGGTCGCCATAGTCCCTCTCGGTCCAGCGGCGGCTCGTTCAGGTCCTTCTACCACGACACCTGTGGCGACTGTTCCGGTGGGACCGACAGCACGTTCTTCTTCACCGACCTCTGGGACAAGGGTGATTCCGCAGCCTTCATCTATGGCCCACCCGGCGACACCGGTGGGTACTATGTCTGGAGGATTGGCTTCGCCCCTTCGACGTAGTAACCGCCACCCAGTCTCGGCAGATGGTTCTTCTCCGACAGATGAGCATGCACTGGCGAAGGCAATGCGCCGACAGGCCTCGAGGAATTTGGACTCCACGCCAGGTACCTCTTCCATTAAATCATTTCTTTCTTTTCCGGATACTCGCATTTATAACAACTTAAATAACGTGGGGGTCTCTATGGGAAAGAATGATAATGATATTAATCTGTCAGTGGGGGTACTTAAACATATGGAGATTGACCGTTTAAAGGTTTCTTCAAAGTGTAATACCACCATTCCTGACTCAGAAACCGAGGACGATGATGAAGCGGATGCCAAATATGATGGTCCGCTAATCTCCCACTTGGTTGGTGAGGTTACTGAGGTGGTATTGGATGACGCAAGACTTGGGTCCAAGTCTTTGCGGAAATCTAAATCACATGCCTCTAAAAAGAAACAAAAATCGCCCAAGAAGGCGAAGAGTTCCACACCAATCCGAGTTTCCATATGAGAGGCATGTTTTGGAATAGCAGAGGTCTCTCAGACTTGGCTAAACATAAACATATTGGTGATTGTGTACGGGAACATGCTTTGGATTTCATGGCAATTTCGGAGGCTGGTAAGTGTGACTTTCGCCCGCATGTCCTCGATCACCTATCAGGTGGTTTCGACTACACATGGCATAGTCTACCAGCTCGTGGAAGATCTGGAGGAATCCTTCTTGGGATACTGACAACAGCCATGGACTTATTAGCTTTTTCGATCGGTGAATTTCATATAAAATTTCACCTAAGAAATAGAGCTGATAATTTTACATGGACTCTTGTCGCTGTCTATGGGGCTGCCCAAGATGAGCATAAGTCCGCTTTCCTTCGGGAATTGGTAAATCTAGCTAAGGATAACCCGCATCCAATGCTTATTGGAGGGGACTTTAATATCCTTACGTATCAGGAAGAGAAAAATAATGACCGTTTTGACACTCATTGGCCTTTCCTATTCAATGCTGTGATAGACAGTTTGGATCTTCGGGAGGCCAGTATGTCGGGACGGCAGTTCACTTGGGCTAATAACCGACATGTGCCGACATACGAGAAGCTTGATAGGGTACTCATGGATACCGAATGGGAGCTAAAATTTCCTCTGGTAACCGTGCGAGCCCTAGAGCGTATTGAGGCTTTATCGGATCATGCACCCATCATTCTGGACTCTAATTCTACGAAACCAGCTGCCCGACGCCCTTTCAAATTTGAATTGGGATGGATGCATAGGGAGGGATTTGTAGACATGATCAAGAATATTTGGGAGAGGCCTGCTGTTGGTCGTACACCTATTCAGAGATGGAACTTTAAAATAAGGGCCATGAGGCAACACCTCTCTGGATGGGCAAAACATACCAACGGGATTTATAAAAAAGAAAAAAACGGCTCTCAACCATTATTGATGACCTCGACAAAATTGCAGAGACACGCATCTTATCTCAACAAGAGATTGAATTAAAAAATCAATCTAATGAGAAGATTTCCCGTCTTCTGCGAGAAGAGGAGATCAAATACTACCAGAGATCCAAAGCCGATTTTATTTTGATGGGTGATAGTAATACAAGATACTTCCAATTGGTCGCTAATGGGCGGCATAGGAAGAAATGTATTTATAGTCTCCAACAAGATGAGGGGCGGATCGAAGGTCAAGAGGAGCTCAAAAAGTATATCACCGACTACTACAAATCTCTGTTCGGACCGCCGGCTGAAGGGAATTTCACCCTTGATGAGACCCGAACAGATGACATTCCACAAGTCACAACAGAAGAAAACAATATTCTGACGGCACCATTCTCGGAAGAGGAGGTGAGAGCTGCAATGTTCCAAATGGAACATAACAAAGCTCCAGGCCCAGATGGTTTCCCCGCAGAATTCTATCAGAATTTCTGGGATATCATCAAGGCTGACCTTATGGAGTTGTTCAATTGTCTTCATGCCGACCGACTTGAGCTATTTAGGCTTAATTTTGGCGAGATTGTCTTGTTGCCAAAGATTAAGGAGGCTGAACGGATCCAGCAGTTTAGACCCATATGCCTCCTTAATGTCAGTTTCAAGATTTTCACCAAAGTGGCTATGAATCGGCTTAACTCGGTAGCGGACCATGTTGTCCGACCATCTCAAACGGCTTTCATGCAAGGAAGGAATATACTTGATGGTGTAGTAATCCTGCATGAGACCGTCCACGAGATGCATCGGAAAAACCTAAGTGGAGTAGTATTCAAAATTGACTTTGAAAAAGCCTATGACAAGGTCAAATGGTCTTTCCTCCAACAGGCCCTAAGGATGAAAGGTTTCTCTGAAAAATGGTGCCATTGGATCCAAAATTTTGTAACTAGAGGTAGCGTGGCCATCAAAGTCAATGATGATGTAGGTCATTACTTCCAGAGAAAAAAAGGACTACGACAGGGTGACCCCATGTCCCCAATGTTATTTAACATTGTGGCTGACATGTTGGCAATTCTAATTGAGCGCGCCAAGCAGGACGGGCAAATTGCTGGGGTAGTGCCACACCTTGTGGATGGTGGCCTCTCTATTCTGCAATATGCTGATGACACAATACTTTTTATGGAACATGACCTGGACAAGGCTCGAAACATGAAACTCCTGTTGTCAGCGTTTGAGCAAATGTCAGGTCTTAAAATTAACTTCCATAAAAGCGAAGTGTTCTGCTTTGGAGAAGCCGTCGAGGTAGCGGCCAATTACGCGGACCTATTTGGTTGCGCACTTGGCCAATTCCCGATCAAATATCTGGGAATACCAATTCATTATCGATGTCTCACCATTGCGGAGTGGAAGCATGTAGAGGAGCGGTTAGAGAAACGGTTGAGCAGTTGGAAAGGCAAGTTGCTCTCAGTTGGAGGACGGCTGGTTTTGATAAACTCTGTCCTCACAAATATGATTCTCTATATGCTTTCTTTCTTCCAACTCCCAAAAGGGGTCTTGCAAAGATTGGACTATTTTAGGTCCAGATTCTTTTGGCAAGGAGATGGTGAAAAGAAAAAATACCGGCTGACCAAATGGAGCGTGGTTTGTAGGCCGAAAGACCAAGGTGGCCTTGGAATTCATGACCTGCAGGTCAAGAATGAGGCCCTACTTAGTAAATGGTTGTTCAAACTTCTTACTGAGGATGGTGTTTGGCAAACCATGCTGCGCAACAAGTATCTAGGCCAAAAGGCGGTGTCTCAGGCATATTGGAAACCTGGCGACTCACACTTTTGGGCTGGCCTAATGGCGCCAAAGAAACAACTCTTTCGCTTTGGGTCTTTCGCGATAAAGGACGGGTCGGAGATTCGTTTCTAGGAAGACATCTGGCTAGGCAATGCCAGTCTCCGAGAACAATATCCAGCCTTGTACAACATTGTTCGCGATAAGAACAATACTATTGCGCAGGTGCTCAGCTCATCCCCGCCGAATATTTTGTTCAGGCGGGATTTGGTTGGCGCCCGACTTATGTCATGGCATAATCTCTTATCCCGTCTGGACCTGATTAACCTGACGCAAGGCCGTGATGTGTTTCACTGGAACCTTACTACATCGGGGTCTTTCATGGTAGATTCTATGTATCGTGCGCTCACGCATTCTGAGGTACCGAAGAGCAATAACAAAAAAATCTGGAAGACAAAGATTCCACTAAAAGTTAAAATATTCATGTGGTATCTTCGTAGAGGTGTTGTGCTAACCAAAGACAACCTTGCACGACGCAACTGGCCAGGAAGTAAGAAGTGTTGTTTTTGTACTCATAACGAGACAATCAAACACCTCTTTTTTCAATGCAAGTTTGCGCGTTCTACGTGGTCAGTCATCCAAATAGCGTCAAATTTGTATCCGCCCACAAGTGTTGCCAATATTTTTGGTCACTGGTTGGACGGTATTTCAAATAGGTTCAAAACGCTAATAAGGGTGGGAGCGTAAGCCTTACTATGGTCGCTTTGGCTATGTAGAAACGATTTGGTTTTTAATGACAAAAATGCTTCTCCTTTGCAGGTTATTTTCCGTTGTACGCACTTGCTTTGTATGTGGTCTATGCTACAACGTGCGGAGTACCAATCGCTATTCAAGGCGGTGTGTACGCGATTGGAGCAGGTGGCTATGGAGTTTTTTACCCAACATGGATGGCAGAATCTCCGCATCGGTCCACCAACCGTTTTGACATAGGCATAGTGTCGGTCTATAGGACTCTACTCTTGCCGAATTGTCATTTTTTTTTTCTTGTCAGATTTTTGATGTTTGGCTGTGTGCATCCTAATTATGCAGAGGCCGGGTGATACTCTAAATGCTTTGTATCGCTTGATGCTACATTTTGAGATAATAAAAGCGCCCTTTATCGAAAAAAAATTCAAGATTCTCCAAAAACCACACACTGTCCGAGAGTGGATGGGATATTGCCAGACAACCTGTTATTTGAGATGCTAAGTTTGTTCAGATTAATGAGACTGCCAACTTCCTCCGGCATGCCCCCAGATAAGTAGTTGTGTGACAAGTCCAACTCTCCAGTGAGTGAATAAATTTTGAAGATGTTCCTCGGTATACTGCCATCTAGTGAATTGTGAGCAAGGTTGAGATTTTGGAGCTGAGTACAACGTCCTATGCTTCCAGGTATCTTTCCAGTCAAGTTGTTCCCGTCCAGTTTTAGAGAACTCAGCTGAACAAGGTTGCCAATAGTATCTGGTATTTCGCCCGAGAGAAAATTTTGAGCAAAGGATAGATAGACCATGCTATACAAATTCCCAATTGTTGGCGAATATTCCCAGTGAAAAGATTGTAATCCATGTATAACCAACTGAGGCCCTCAAGATTGCCAATCTCCGATGGTATAGGCCCGGAAATTTTGTTGTTTCTTAGAAAAAAACTGCTGGAGACTATTGGAAAGATTTCCAATGGAACTTGGCAAATTCCCTTGGAGATTGTTCCCATCCAACATCAATATAGTCAATCTGGAGCAATTTGCGAGCGAAGAGATAAAGCCCCAATCGCCCGCTTTTAGCTTGTTGTATGACAAATCTAGTTCCTTTAAGTTTGGCAATGAACCGAAGGATGGTATGAATCCAGTAAAGCTATTATTGTACAAGTAAAGCTTGCGTAGATGATAGGCTTTGAGAAGAGAAGCTGGGATTGAGCCACTAAAGTTATTTGTTGATAGAATTAAGCCCTGAATATTTGGTAGTGTGTAGCCAATATTGAAGGGTAGTCTCCCTACGAGGGAGTTGTTTGCTATGGCAAGAAATATCAGGGACGACATGTTGAAGAGAGACGGCGGAACTGATCCCGATAAGTTGTTTATATTTAAGGTCAATATCTGTAGTGGCTGGATATGACCTAAGCTCTTTGGTATGCTCCCAACTAAAGCATTATCTGTAAGACGAAGTTCAAGCAGGGAGGAAAGGTTCCCTAGTGAGGATGGTATTTTTCCTGAAAGATAATTGGACCTCAAATAGAGATATTTAATATGGGAGTTTATGGCCGTTACAGGAGGTATGGAACCGACGAGGCTGTTCTGCTGGAGGCAGATGGCAACAAGTGATGCAGTGTTGAAGAGAGTCTTTGGGAGTTCTCCAGTAAGATTATTTCTCATGAGCCTAAGTACTTGGAGAGATGAACTGTTTGCTAAGGACTCTGGGATGACCCCTCTCAGACCATTCGTCCCAATATCGACGTATGTGAGAGAAAGGCTGCTGCCCAAAGACGGCGGTATGTTGCCGGTAAGCCCGTTGCGAGCGAGAACTAGCATGCGCAGCTCAGGAAGATTCCCAAGAGCATAAGGGATGCTCCCTTGGAGCTTGTTGTTGCTAAGGTTAATATCCTGAAGACGCTTGCATTGGCCAAGGCTAGGAGGGATCTCTCCATGGAGGGAGTTGTTCCACAAACCAAGGATTCGGAGTCGGGAGCATGCAGAGAGTTCAGGTGGGATGTTACCTTCCAAACTGTTCATGCTGAGGTTGAGGTCGTTGAGTCAGCTCAGGAGGCCGAGCTCGGACGGTATGCCGCCGTGGAAGCTGTTGTTTGATAGTTGGAGCCTTCTAAGAGAGGTGAGGTTGGCGGCGCAAGTGGATATGGAGCCCACGATGCCCTCGGACTCGAGGTCCACTGCAATGACACGGCGAGGAGGCAGCGCACTGCAGGTGATCCCATGCCAGTTGCCGTGGTCCGAGGACGCGTTGCCCCATGATGCCAAAGCTGTGCTGGACCTGAGAGCTTGGAGTTGAAGCAAAGGAGAGCTTGTCTGTCATTTTTGGTTTCATCGCTGATGGCTAATGGTAGGCAGCAAAAGAAGGTGTGGAGACAGAGAAACCAGACAATGCCTGGAGCCATGATGCCCATAGAGGCCATTGCCGTTCACCACAAGTATGGAGGTAAAAGCTCTCCTCTACAGGAGGGTGTTTAAGTATGTTGCATAAAACTATCCTTTGGATGTGGTAACAACTGGGATGCATGAACGTGTGCTTTTGGTGATCACAGATTCAACGCCGTGCATTCAAACCATATGCATGGTACGACTTGACTATATGGAAGTGGTTGTCGAGGTCCACCTTGAACGAACAATAGGAAGAAGCAAACTGATTTACACTGATCGAGTTGCTGAAAATGAGGATTAAGATACACTTCAATAATACGCAGTACGTACCATATGAATCCCACATGAATTAGTTGCTTGGAACGTTAACAGCTATACAATACTCACGTTGTATGTTTTTTCCGTGTTGAATTTCAGCGTTCTAGACTAGAACTACTAATGGCCTTTGGGTTTCAGACTTAACCAGTGAGACAGTCCTAGGCTCTCTACACATGGGGATGGGGCCAGTGAGAGAGGCATATAGCAACTTGGTTGAGCTTGAGCACAATTTCCTACGCTGCAGTTGCTTGGAACTTGGGAGGTGTGAAGCTGATGATCGCGTGGTATGAAGTATGAACACACGTTTGCTACCAAGTTGCTTGGGGAGGAAGCTTGTGGAGATGAAACTGAAATCGATTCAAAGTTTGACTGTACTCCATACAGAGAAGTTACAAAGTCATATATCTCCATTTGTGCTTATCATGTTTGTATCTTCTTGGTGCCTTATTTTGAGCCAATAAAATCCACTCTTTGTCGAAAAGAGTCTCAAGAAGTTCAATTTAAGGTTGAAGTACCAATAGAACTCCCCTGCAAAAAAAGAAGAAAGAAATACAAATAGAACCGGGCTTTTTTTTGCGGGTGAAAGTACTAATAGAGCCGTTGATCATGCATGAGTGTCAATCTGATGCTTTCTCCTGCAAAGTAAAATAAGTGACAGCTTAAATTTCTAGAAATTAATAGAACTGAATGTAAGAAGAAGAATGGAAACTGAATGAAGGGTTTTACGTATTCTCAGACAGGGGAAGCGAACCTTTTGCTAAGAAATAAGAAACTGCCTAGCAAATACAGGAGTGAATGAAAGAAAAGGAATGGAAAAGGACTTATCGCGATGTTGGTTGTATTTACGCTGAAACTGCTCACTGGGACCAAGATATTTGGCACCTCTGTTTTGACTTGTACTGCATGGAAACAAACTAGCCTCCTCTGCATACACTGCACTGACTGCCGATGGCAGAACGTGAGTGGAGTAGAGTCGTCGTATGGTTTGAACACATGCCTTAATTTCATACGGAATTGTCCGGGAAGGTTAGGCGCCTGGATCTGGATCTAGACGGACGCCTCGGCGAGTGAGGCATCAATTGCAGGTTATATATAGCAATAGCATCCGAGGGAGGCAGTGAGCCATCACAGATCAGCTTTTCGCTGAGAAATTCCCCGACCAACTCGTCATCTTTGCCTGGCTAGAGAGAGAGAGACAGAGGATGGCGCTTGCTCCCCGGTCGTCTCTTCGCTCGCTGGTGCTGCTCATGTCGCACGGGAAGCCCCAGCTGAGCGCTTTCTTCTCCTCCGCCGCCACCACCGCCTCGCCGATTGCTACTGCCGTGAAGCCTCCGGCAGCTCCAGCCGGTGCTAGTCCGGCCACCGACCCTCCAGCCGCTGCAGGTACAGATAGATGCATTCATGCATATGCTCCCTGCTGTTGTTTGTGCTGTTGATCTCTGCTGATAGGTAATAAGATGCTGCAGCTTCGTCGTCTGGGTCTGGCTCGACTCACAGCGCCCCTCTCGAATGCTCAAGCAGAACATTTACACATGTTGAACCTGAACCTGAGGGTTCATGTCACACGCTTGGACATGAAACTGACAAGATTTCGCCTGGCGCCACCAAGGATCCGGAGGGTCCAATATCCGAGGGCTCATGTGGCACGCCTCAACCTGTATCAGACGATCCTCAGCCTGGACCTCGCAAAGACCCGAGGCACGGAGTTCCTGAAGACCCGTAGGGCCTGTGCGATGCTGGAGAAGTTGAGATTTTTCTTGTGTTCATCACATCCAGATATAGCAATAGAATTATCTGTTAATTGTATTGGCTCCTACACACCATGTATTCCCAAATTGTTAGCATCGGATCCCTCATGCATCTATTTATTAATATTGATACTTTAGCTCAATCTCCCGATGCTCATTTCTTTCGCGGAAAGGCCAAAGGCTATATGTTTAAATCGACCAACTCTTAGGAGGTCATCCTTACATAAACTGAAAATTACGCACCAGTCTTTGGGTAAATCGAGGATATATTACTCCTGGACTCGTCAACGGCACGGCGTGAGCAAAGTTCGATGTCGTCTTTGAGACTCTGAAATACCATCAGAGCTAGAACTAGTCGTGCGTCGCCCGCGGGGGCGACCGGTCGCGCCTCCAGCGCCTCCTCCCCGAGCCCCCCCCCCCTCCCCTCTCTCCTTGCCGCCGTCGCTGCCGTCCGGCCGGGCCTAGCCCGGGCGG